>NW_022631272.1:125000-222638 GCF_010015895.1 Lontra canadensis | reverse complement strand
TTTCTTTCTTTCTTTCTTTCTTTCTTTCTTTCTTTCTTTCTTTCTTTTTTGATGGTTGCATCACATCTTCTTTATCCATTCATCTGTTGATGGACATCTAGGTTCTTTACATAGTTTGGCTACTGTGGACTTTGCTGCTATAAACATTCAGGTGCAGGTGCCCCTTCGGATCACGACATTTGTATCTTTGGGTAAATACCCAGTAGTGCAATTGCAGTCATAGGGTAGCTCTATTTTCAACTTTTTGGGGAACCTCCATACTGTTTTCCAGAGTGGCTGCACCAGCTCGCATTCCCACCAACAGTGTAGGAGGGTTCCCTTTTCTTCACACCCTCGCCAGCATCTGTCGTTTCCTGATTTGTTATTTTAGCCAAGGTTCATTCACTTTTAAACAAATGTTTATTGAATTTCTATTATGTCACCAAAACTCTTGTGGGAGCTAAGCTTGCACCATGATTGGGAGAAAAACTATATACAGATAAATTTATGCCATGGTGTCAGGTTGTGTTAAGTGCTATGAAGAACAATAAGACAGGATAAAGCAGATGATGGGGTACAGTACGTATGCCTGAGTTATTTTTAGATGGGGTGGTAAGGGAAGTGACACGGGGGCAGAAATCTGAATGAAATGCAGGTGTGACCCATGGGAGTATCTGAGGGCAACTTATACTCCAGAGAGAATAAAAAGAAGGTACAAAAGCCCTGAAATGAAGGTATAAATACTGCACTCAGTCCAGCAATAGCTTATATGGGTTGGTTCTAAAACCATTACCAGCAATGAGTTGAAAGTGATGCTTCCAATATGGTAACATTGAGCTATCCATTGCCCACTGGTAGTTCAGAATACACCCACACTCCTACACCCCCACACCCAGAGCAGCAGAGGGTTGAGAAATGCTGATACAGATGATTCTTTTGTTTAAGTAAGAGTCTTGTAACTCAAAGCACTTTGCAAGGGGCCATTCTTTTAGTCTGATGGTGGAGGGCATTCCAAGAGCAAGAGGAAAGATGCGACTAGTTCCTTGTCCCCCAGGGCAAATTATGACATGAAAAGCTGGAAACTCCAGACTCCTGGCTCTTTTCCCTTATTTCAATAAGTCAATACAATTCCTTCTAGAAAGTTGTATAGTAGCTCTGAGAGGCAGGGTGGGTTCGAGTTTGCCTTCCCCGGAGGGTTCAGTTTATGTATATATAGACACTTGAACCAAACCACAGAGCCCTATGGACTACGGGAGCCTAGAAGTGCCATTTATCCCAGAGATCAACAACATCAAATTGGCCCTGTCCCTACTTCACTTCTTGCATTCAAGGGCTATATTAGTCTTGTCATGAAGCTAAATCAATTCCAAGGAAAACCATGCGGTATGTGCTTCTTTTGTTAAAGGAACAGATGACGTATTTCAGTCATATTTTGTCTCTTAAAATCAAATCAATATTCAGGACACTTAAGCAGGGAGAAATTTCCCAGAAATAAATGCATTTTCTATATTCAGAAGAAATCATTTATTATTCCAGAGTTCATATAACTTCCAGGAGACAATCTGAAATATTACCAATGACTTACTATTTTCCACAGTTACGGGTGCATGTGCAGAGGTGTAGAAGTTAAGATTTTGAACTGTCTAGATCAACACACAGTGCAAGTTCCATAAACATTAAACCTCATATCTGGACATGTATTGAATGCTTACTGTGAGTCAGGCATTATGGTTGTACTTTCTCTATATCATCTCACTTTATTTTACCATACCTTCATGAAGAAGGGTCTACTGGGACTCTACAAGAGAGGAAACAGATGCTTAAACAAGTTAAATGATTTACTTAAAGAGTTAGAAATGACAGGACTAAGTCCAAATCCCTGACTGTCTGACATCATCATATCTGTGCTTAATCACCATTCGGTAGGGCAGTTTTCAAGTAATGAAAGTCAAACAGACCAAGATATTTAGAAACCCTTGATCTATGGAGAATGAAACACCTGCTACTTGAGACCACTGGTAGCAGGAGGTGACTCTAGGGAAACAACAACTGAGGGCCTTAGCTCCTGATGTTAGGGCATTTCTCCCATCCGGTGCTGGGTCCAGAAAGTGATCAACTGTGTTTGCATTGACGTCTTAGTTCTTCAGATTGTATCTTTTTTCCTTTTGAAACTTTTTTATTGGGCCAAAATCTTATAATAGTGAGATTATATTTAAGATTAGTTACCATATTGAGAATATATTTATAGGGACATTGATGATAATTCTGAAGGGCATTAGTTTAAGACATTAGATACAGAAAGAGTTGTCAATTTCTGCATCAAAGATTTCATTTTGAAAATGATCATCACTTGCATTATTTGTAGTTACCAAAGGCTCAGAAAGCCAACCTGAAAGATCTCATATTAGTCAAAGATGGGATGCCTTTACTTCTGCCTTCTTTCTAAAATCTGTATGATGAGAAATGAAGTACCTGTAAGTTAGTAACATACTTGGGCAGCAGTTACTGACATACTTAGAATTTACAGACGCTTCACAGAATGGCTAGTGATTATGCTTCTAGTTGGTAAAATAGCTAGCTGATTAGTCCCGGCAGAAATGACATATCCTGAGCTAGAACTACTGTCATACCTTGGTAATGGGAAATAAATTCTTTAAGATCAGAAACAATGTCAGTTGTATTTAAAATGACACTGGAAACCACATTGTAATGGACAATTGTGCAGAGGTGAGCAGGGAGTAAAAAGAGATAATAGGATTTTAAAAATTTGATTTTATTGGTTCTCTCCTCTATTTGCATTTTTCATCAGGATAACCTCTGCCTGTAAGTTCTACCCTGGAAATTTTTTTCTCCTTCAATTTATTCTGGGTGTCTGGGTTGATTGAAAGGCAATAAATGCATAGTCTTAGAAAGCCTGAATGGGTTGACAGAATTTTTGGTCTCTCTGAAAATTCATCTATTGATTTGACAAGACAGTTAGATTTTGTGCAGTTTGGAATACTGTAGTCATCATTTCAAGACAACACAAAGCCGAAGCAAAGGCTTCAGGAGAAGTACTGGTATGTCTGGACATCTGGAACATCTCTGAATCTCTTACTGGAGGAAACATCCAGATGGCACCTAGTCTGTCCACAATTGAGGAGGAGGAGGAGAGACTCCTAACTGATAAGTTTAGCTATGCTCTTAGAAATCTCCAGAGAAGGACCACTACCACACTGCCCCCCATATTAATCCTAGGCATACCTCTAAGCTACAGTTCTTCTGGTACAATTAAAATTCACTACATACAGTTACACTTGGTTTATTTTTAGTAATCTTTGAGAAATCATGGAAGTTGTACCAGAAGGTGGGATATCACCAATATTGTTCAAGTTTTCAGAAGATAGAGCCTCAAAATGTTAATATCTGGAAAAATATTCTTTAAGGATGACTTAATAGAAAGAAAATGGTGAATCACAAAATGCCAATATGAAGTCATGACGAATGGATGGTGTTAGAGTGACTCAATTTTTAATTTTCTGAATGGGATCCTCAACTGATGGTTCAAAGGAACATTGTGGATGTGGTCCATTCTGATTTTAGTGAGGCGCTGGTAAGGATGTACAACATCCTGGCAGGGAAGATTAGGGAATGTGAACCAGATCACAGTATGGCCATTGGGTTCATAGGTATTCCAATGGTTCCATCTAAAAGACACTAATGTTAAGTAGCAGGGTCTCTAGTGGTGTGTTAGATAACTCGGTACTGTCAACATTTTCATTGCTATCACAGAAAAAAAGAGAACATACAATTTAATTCAACTAACGTGTATTGAGTGGCAACTACATGTATGTAGTATGTACTAGGCTGAGGGAAGAAACTATAATAAGAAATCAATCAGTATCCAACGTAGTATCTTGGAAAGAGGAAGACATTTGAAATAAGAAGATCTGGATATTTCTCTGTTTTGTTATTTGCCACATATGTGACCTTAGACAAGTCAATTCATATTTCTGTGCCTCAGTTTAACCTATCTTCATGTTGGGAAAATAGGGATAATTATCTAAAAGAATTATTGTGAGTTTCATGTGAAACTGTATGATAGTACTTCATAAAAGGAGAGAAGATGCTTCGTTGAGCATGTATTATCTCACTTGATCTGTAGGAAACGTTGTCAGGTTATATATTATGACTTCATTTTATAGTGAGAAAACTGAGGCACAGAGCTTAAATGAAACCTTAATGCTATTCTAGCACAGATGAGGAGGGAAGAGGTGCATCAAGGGAGAAGAAAAAAAGAAGTGATATTTGAGTGGTGCCATATTGGTTGTGTAAGAATTTTCTAGGTGCAAGTGTGGTGGAAAGGTGTTTTAGGAGAAGAAAACAGCATGGTCAGAAGCATAGCAGTGTGAATATGCTGATATATTTCAAGAAAGATGATTGGACAGATTTTGCTAAAGCATCAGTAATAGTAGCTTCAGGAAAGAGTGACGGAGATGGTGGTAGAAAAGGTAAGCTAGGATCAGATTCTTGATTATGTTGACACTAGGAACCAGTGATGACTTAGGACCAGATACAAAGTAAAGATCACTGAGGCTTTGGGAAGGTATTCTGGGGTCAGAGTGCAGAATGGAATGGAGAAGCTGAATTTTCTGGGAGATATTTGGGAATTTCTCACAGTAGATCCAGAAAAAGGCTTTAAGCTAGAGCATTGCTAATAAGGGTGGGTGGATTCAACCATTTTTGGTGGCACATTGAAGGGGCAGGTGCTCAAGAGAGAGAGGTTAATATCTTAGCTATTATGGATTCTATCAGCAAAGCAAACCAAGAACTAGAATTCCAGGTGACTGAACTTGTGAATAATAATTCCTTTCTAGTTTGCTATCATCTTGAGAGCTGTCAATATATATGTTCAATTAAGAATACATTGCATATGAAAAGCCTTGAACTTTAAAACTGAGCTAGCTCTGATTTTGACATTGAAGTCCCAGTGACGCAACTTGCACACCTAAGTGAACAGGAGAAAACAGAGACCCATGTACCACTGAAAATAACTCTTCACTACAGATGTCATTCTTTAATAGCAGGTATCATTTTTATAAAAAGTGTTTTCTGAGAAACACTTTTTCAGAAGATTATCTCTATCTGCATAAGGGGATCAAAATGTAATTCTTGGTTTTGTACTTTTGCAGTCTAGGAGTTGATGTTTTTTCCAATAGGACTTCCATATGTATTAACACAAAATGAATATATGGGAAGGAGAAATGAGGAGGAAGGAAGAGCGTATTGTAATTTTGGTGAAATACATTCTGGAAGGTGTACTCATTGGATTTTGTTTTTTTAATAAGTACACCAAAGATGTCCTCTTGTTAAATAAGGTTTTGTAAAACAAGATCACTGGATTCACCTCCGGGATTCAAGAACTTCCTAATGCAAAATGAATTTACCTTGGGAAAGGCTCTACGGATTTAATCAAATCATTAATGGGATTTATGACACCCCAAATAAAACAAATTACTAATAAAATTAGGATAGTGCCTTTTCCCACAAAACAGATACAACCATGAACTTGAAAAATACGATCAAGATCTAATTTAAAAGGCATCTCTGTGTTTAGAGAAGGTGAAGAGGAATTTGCTTTAGCCAATTAGCACCCTCTCATTTTTTTGCTTTTGTTACTTCCTGTCTAAATACAGCTATTCTTAGAGCTGAGGTATATCGGCAGTCCTAATAAGGTAGCGAACCTACAAATTATTTTCTCTATTACTTACGCTTTCTGACTCTTCGTGTCATAAGAAGCCTGGACTGGTTACAGGTTGGACACTTAGCTACAGGCAAATCCAAACTCAAATCATCCCAGATGGGGGCTGGGTTTTTGTTGTTGTTTGTTTTGGGAAGAATCTGAATGCCCCTTTGCTTCCTCAGTAATCTGTTCCTATATGTCCTAGCCAGATCCCACGGCATGGGAAGGTTTTCACCTCTGTGGTGAGTTGAGAGACATTCTCAGCATTCTATAAGCATGATAGAGATTTTCTCTCTTTGTCTCTCTTTCCCAGCCGGGATGCTCCTCTCTGCCATCAGAGTTAGGACATCATCATGTGTGTGGATAAAAACTCCAGAAATGACAGTGATGCTGGTGGGCATTTAGGAGTAGATTAGAAAACTGACAGTCCCAGGCTAACAGAAACTATCCTCCAAAGACAGGAGCTAAGGAGGCGACCCAATTAGTCTTTACTTCTCTAATTTCCCTGATTACATATCTCCTTTTACCCCCTGTGCTATACCTAGTAAGTTCCCCCAGACATAGACCTAATCAAGAAGGCAGAATACTGATGGCAATGCAATTTAAAGGAGAGCTGTGTTGCGCGAAGATATGTGGCCGACAATGGGACCCAAACCACCAGAAGCCCCTGAGGCATAAAAAGCAGCTGGGCCCGATAACGTGTTACTGTGGATTTCAAAGCAAATGAGGACAGAGACAACTGCATGTCAGCTCACGGCCGGGAAGCTTCACTGGCAAGAGGGCAACTTCCTGAGGCCCGGGGTGTGGAAGGAACAGCAGCCTCCATCATACTCTCTGCTTGAATTTGCAGATTCTGAGGGGGTACTTTTTGGGCTAGAGTTCTTGGTCGTGGGTCCCTGGGTGGGTGTTAAGAATCCCTGGAAAGAAGGTAACTGTCTGCAGATCTCCATAAATGAGGGCTGTGGGACGTGCTGTGTCACAAGAGAAGGTCTTAATCAGGCCAGAGGATTTTCTCTTTAAACACTGTGAAGAACTTTCCGTATGCTGAGGTCCAGCTGGTGCCGAGTTCGTCTTTGGACTCTATCTGTTATGCAGTGAAGCAGAGGGTAGGAGAGGGCAGACTCTGCAGCCTAACTTCCTGGTCAGTCCTGGCTCCTCAGTAGCTACTTAAGAGATGTTGTGAACACGAGCAAAGTACTGAGCCCAACTAAAGCTCAGTTTTACCACCTGCAAAATGGGCACAATGACAGTATGTGAGATTCGAAGAATGCCTGGTGCAGAGGAGGTTTCTAAACATCGTACAGGTTAGATCAAATAGGTCTGATGCGGCGGGCAGAGGACCTGTCAGAGAGTCAAAGTTTGACAGGTTATGTCACTTTGGTGGCCACTGTTAAGGTCCGTGGCAACAACAGTAAAGAAAGAGTGGCAGAGGAGGTGATGGACCAAGTCAGGAAAGTGTTATGTGCCGAGGTCACAGGAAAAATGGGGAGAAGTATCGTGGCCTACACTGGGCACGGCTTAACATCTTAGAGCTTTACAGGAAAAGAACAAAGCAAACCATGGTGATAAATTAAGAGGAATATTGGAAGCGTGGTGAAATTATCATCGCTGTTTCTTTTTATTTGTGCTTATTGTGTGGTGGTGGGGTGATTACCAGTTTTATTTGAATGTTTTATAAGCTGTTAGATTTATTTACTGCAAACGAACAGATAAATAGGGACGTTATTCAGCTGTGTCGTGGCACGGGCTCCCCATCAGCTCTTCCACTGACTTGTAGACACGGTTAATTAAGAGGCAAGGGCATCGTGCAGCGGGGCGGGGGGGAGCTGGATCTGCTGGATGATTCATCTTACTGGGGGAAGAGCGTATGAATCAACTCACGTGTTCAAAGTCCTGGGGTGGGAGGGAAGGTTACTGGATGGAGACCTTCGTGGTGTCTTCAGAAGGACATACCAGCAGGGTACGTCAAAGGAGTAGGATTGCCTCAATATGCTTGGATTTGATGGAAACTGGAATAACTCCTCTTTTCCAATCCTGGTGTTCACAATTATACTTTTTCATATTTTTTTCTCGAGGGTGCCTTCTTACAACAAGGTGTCTTTAATCCTAAGCCCAAGGAGCTCTGCAAACACTATTCTTTTTTCTCTCTTTCTTTCTTTTTCTTTTTTTTTTTTTTAGATTTTATTATTTGACAGAGACACAACAAGAGAGGAAACACAAGCAAGGAATGTGGGAGGGGGAGAAGCAGGCTTCCGGCTGAGCAGGGAGCCCAGCGTGGGGCTTGATCCCAAAACCCTGGTATCATGACCTGAGCCAAAGGCAGACACTCAATGACTGAGCCACCAAGGTGCCCCAAACACTGTTCTTCCACATTTCCATCGTGGTCTATTCTCATTTACCACTCACAGGTGACATGTCACCTCCACAGGGAGGCCTTCTGTGACTCTGTCTAAAGTGGCCCCCATCAGCCACCCATGCATGACCTTGCTTTACTCTCAGCAAAACAGGGTAGCTTAGTGGTTCAGTGCATGGGATGTGGAGCCAGGTTCCCAGAGTTCAAACCCCAGCTCTCTCCCTTCAATGTGTGACACTGGGTATGCTAATTAACCCCTAGCCTTAGTTTCTTTACCTGTAAAGTGGAAACGTTGAACATTTTTTTCTTCTGGGACTGCTGTGAGGGCTCACACACGCATGTCACACCATGTCCAGTGTATTGTAATACGTCTGGTATGGTAGTCCTTGTAGTTTTGGACATCATCGTCATCTGAAATCACCTTTTTATTTATTGCTATTGACTCTAGCCCGCTGTTAGAATCTAAGTACCACAAAAGCAGGGACTTTTTATTGTTTAATGCTGGGTTACAGGATCTAGAACAGGCTCCAGAGTAGGAACTCAAGAGACATTAATTGAATGAATAATCAATCTATGAGTATTTAAGAAGTGAGCTTGTCGAGTTTCAGGCCAGGCAGCAAAAGCAGTGGTCCTGAGCTGACCGAACCACAACACAGAGAGAACGCGAGCTACAGGTTCTCTTGCCTAGACTGAAATACGAACTATTTTTCTGCTTGGACAGCCCACTTTTCTTGTAGATTCAAAATTGTGCAGGACCTTATGATCTCACATTAGTCAAGTGAAAGCAATAATTTTTTTTTGTTCAAAAAATTATCTCATGAGACCAAAGTATACTAAATATTACTTTGTCAAACTATACCTCACCTTTCCCACCCTTCTTTCCTGGGACACACCTCCTACAAACCAGTAAAAGCCACTGAAAGTGACGTACGAACACAGACAGAACACAGGTGAAAGGAAGCCGTCTTGACTTCTAGAGACAGGAATGCTAAGACTGAATCTTGCTACCATTACAGTGACACTAACCACCCTACAGCTTGCTTTCAGAATTCCAAACTTGCTCATGCTACACACGTTGTGATTCATAAATATCTTGGGTTCAGTAAGGCAGGAAAAATAAAAATAGTCCTAAGGATAGAGTCGGGGTTTTTTTTCCTCCACCATCTCACTCTGTAACGGGCCTCTGTAGGGTAAAGCCCCGACAGACGGAGCTGCCCGGTGCCTCTCCTTTGCTTCCAACCCTGTTAAAGGTTAAGGATGCTCCAAATTTGCCCTTCAGATGGTAGGACAGCTCAACAAAAGGTCGTTCACGGAAGGGCCTGCTTCCCTACCTCCTTCCTTTTTCTCACTGAAGAATTCACGTCAAAGAAAGTACCCAACTCTGACTTATAGGCGGCCGCTGGTTTCTGATGACTTATATATGGTTTTTAAGCCCAATGATAATGACTCTTAACCATCCCTGACAATGCTACGGTAACCCTGAAGAAAAGAGCTATCAGATGCTCTCAACTCCCAAACTGGAAAAGGTCATGCCGGCCACATCTCTCATACTTTTGGGTGCTGCGTGCTCTCCCGCATACAGTAAATATTGTTTGAGGGACTGGTTAGTGTGTTGTAAAATTGATAAGACTCAGGTTGCCCAAGGCATTTCATAAATTTCATAGGTCTTAATTTATGTTGCTATAGTAACCGAAATGGTGGAATTTCCCGAGATTAGGAGGCTTTTGTATCCTTACCCTTAAAATGATAATAATGTAGATTATGACTCCAGATGTGGTCTTTGCTGTTGTAGGAACATGTGCTCTGTATGTTGAGTATTCCATGGATGCTAAGGTATGATTGAATGTGCAATAATTATAATTTCAACTAAGATTCCTCACGCCTAACCTGATTTTTCTTATTTACGTGTGTGAGTCTTGATGGCCAAAAGGTTAGGAAAATGGACTGTCTTCCTCTACAGAGAAAGGGGGGATTGGAAGGGAGAAGCAGAATTCTTACAAGTAGCCATTCTAGAATGCTCGTCTTAAGGACTGATGTGAATTTGGCTCACCTTCACCATCAAAGGGAATTTCTAGCAAATGCTGAAGACCTTGGTGCATTATTAACAAGTGTTTTAAGAAAAGACACTCTTTGGAGGGATTTAGTGCCTCAGCAAAGTCTGAAGTGAGAATGAGAGAATTAATGAAGCCCCTACCTTGAGACAGGAAAATAACTGAGAACCCGATGGGCTGCTCAAGGTCATAGACATTAATTATATGGACCCAAAGCAGCCAGGAAATTCGATGCAAATGACCTAGGATTGACCTGAGACAGGAGTATGTCCCTTCCCAGAGCCCAGCTTACCTTATATCCTGATGATTTGATGTGCACGCCGCGTTTGGTCAGAGTAGATTTCATTCGGATGAAAAAGGAACGTTCAAGGGTGTTGTCAGTGGTTAGCAGACTGGAGCTGGTTGACTCCACTGAAGAATACAAAAAATATATACACACATGATTTAGATGTCTACACAGCCCCTCACAGCTACCGCTCAGGTGCAATCCTTAAGTTCACTAAAACTAAATGACTGATGGGTGCTAAGAGCGTAGTAATCAATTTACCTCATTTAGAAAATGTTTACTTTGCAGAAAATAAAAAAGAAAAATTAATGAATCCAAAGTAACTCCATTCCAGTTTCTAGCAGGAGAGGCCTTTTAAATTCCAGCAGCTCCCCAAGTAGGGTCTTAAGTAAGTAAGTAACAGCAGCCACCCCTCGAGGCTTGCCAGGTGCACAGGGATGGAATAGTCAGGAGAAAGGAGGACACCATCGATTTACAGAATCAACTAACACTGAGGCAGGCAGGAGGCTGATGGGGAGTACAGATCTCTGGCTCTTTGTTCTCCCTGCAAATCCCTTCTTGTAACATTTGCCCACTGGGCAGTTCTGAGGACAATGGGACTGTATCCTGGCCAGGGTCCTTGCCCTCCTGAGCTGGTCTTTGTTGTGGGGAATGAGAAAGCATTAAGTCTTCTCTACTGACTCATGACAGAGGGCTGAGAATGGAGTGTATAGACAGAAAGGAATAAAAACCACCAACAGTATTGTCCACTGCTGTCTCTAATGACTGTTTGCCTTCCACCCCCATCGGAAAAGGATATTAACAAATAATCATCTCCTCTCTTAAGCGAGACAGTTACTCTTTCGCTTCATACATTTGTAGACTAAGCGGAATGCTTCTTTACTTCTGAAACTTAAAAGGGTAGTTTTCAGTCTTGTTGATATAAAAGTATCTTTCTGCAAACAGACCAGAAGGCCACATAAATCTGCCTTCTGAGGGATTTTTATCCATTTAAGTGATTTCCTGCAAAGAAATTAATTTTGGTACTTTTAAGCCTAATCGATACTGTCTAATTTCACTCTTTTAAACTAGTACTTTAAAGTTTAAAATATTTTTCTGAGTCTAAAATTAAAAAAATATATATCCAACAACAAACAAGATTTGTTTTGAGAAACCTAACACAAGTTTTCTCACGAATTTTTCACCCACGAGGGGTGGGGGTAAAGAAATAGGGGTCACAAAGGAACTTGTAAGAATTAAGCAGGTATGAAAATAGTTATTAAAACACAAAGAAAAAGAGGAAAAACAAGCTTTGAACTTCAAGAAACATATTCCATCTATTTCTAAGGGAAAGAAATACCCATTTTTTAGATGAAACTTAATGCTCAGAAGGGAGAATAGGAGCTCCTATAATACAGAAACCTTATTGTTTGTGGTCTGTGGCTTTTCTTGTAGCACTCCTGTCTAAACAGGACTGTATTTTCCTATGTTTGTGGCACTTCTGTTCTGGGGTGAGGGAGCCTCTGACAAGTAACCCTTTCTTATGTGTCTCTCTTAAGATTTTCTTTTCTTTCTTTCTTTCTTTTTTTTTTTTTTTTGTTTTAGAAAGCATGGATCTGATGTCATTTTAAATGTACAGCTTTTTATCACTCGAGGGAAAAGCAGAGCTATGTTATATTTAGTACTTTCATTTCTTCTGATTAAATATGAATTACTATGAAATTTTTCTCATCATCTAACACGCCATAATACGCCAACAGCTTTTTAATACACTATATAAGCACAAACTTCTGCTCTAAGAGTTTAATTTGCCCCTCTAATCCAATCACATCAACCTTATTTCTCTTATCAGAGATTCCCATTTTGAATTAAATGAGCTCATTAGTTTTAATCAAAAGCAGAGAGATCAAAACTTAAACGTAAATGCTTTAGATCAGAACTGTCAGTCAGCCGTGCAGTTCTATTTTACTAAAACACAAGATCAGAGACCCTTAGAACCAATTTTTTCTCGTAAGGGATGCCGAGAGCTTGAAGATGCTATATCCTTTTTTTTTTTTTTTCCTTTCCTCTCCTTTCCAAGGACAGATTATACATTTAAGGTTAGACTTCATTTATAGCAGTTTCTCATCCTGGTGGAAATGGAAAAGTATGCCAATCTACTGTTGTCCCTTTCACATTTATTGGCACTGGTCCTCAGAGACTTGAACTAACGGGAAGCCATCAGAATCCACACCACAAACTCGGCCTTAAAAATTCAGCTCTGTTCAGCAGGATCGTGTTTGCAATAGCTGAGGAAAAATGAAACTTCCCGCAGAAGTGAGATGTATTTTAGGGCCAGGGTCCTGGGGTACCGTGACCCCAGGAGAAAGAAACTGCCTCCACTCCAGAAGAGTGAAGAATTCAGGCATCATTAGAAACTATTGTTTCCAGGACGGAGAATTGTGGAGTACAACACTTCGTGGGCACGGCTGCTTCCTGCTGAGTGACAAGCTTTGTATGAGCTGTGGGGGCTGAACACGATGTCCTGGGCTGACTGAGGCCCCGCACACAACAAACCCCCCCCCACCACACACACACCTTGTGTTACAACGGTAATTGCCTAAACATACAGGGGTGGCAGTAATTAAACCTAGGACCACTGGTGGGAGAGGAATGCTAAGGTCAGGTTTTGCTCCATTGAAGCTGAGATTTAAGATCTAAAGTGGTCTTTGAGCTTTATTTCCCACCATGGGGGAATGGGGAGTTGAGGAGAAAGTGAGGCAGCAACTTAGAAAAGAGATGGATTTCTGATAAAGATTTTCCTTTTTATTCCATATGACTTTCTAGTTCTGAGGGTGGGGCGGGAGTAACATGCCATGCTGTCCCTCTCAAAGGGACATGTAACAAACTCGTTCACAGCACACGCTGGCCTTGGCCATGCTTCCTTCAAGGGCTAGCAAATACATGCTGGTTATCCCAGCTATGACAATGGCGGCTCTCTTGTGAAAGATGTGTTAGCCGCAGGTGACAGGCAACAGTGGTAGCTTTCCAAGAGAAGCTATCTGAGTGTCTCGGGTGAGAAGCAAGATTTTGATGAGGGCTCTCTCAGGAGAGTGTAGCCTTGGTGATGTGCAACGTGCCTGTGGCATTGAATAGAGAATGTGTGTGTACACATGTGTGCATATATGTATTTGTGTGTATGGGTGTGTGTGAAGAGGACAGGGTGGCAGGAGAGGGGTCCTTAAGACTGTGCCCTATAGAGATGGAGGGCCAGTCTATGCCAAAGAAGCATTTTAGAGTGCTTTCTAGAGATCAGATGCTTTCCTGTCAGCTTTTTTGAGGCAGGCCATGATTGCTGCGTGCTCTGATAAGAAATTTGGGATTCAGAGAAGCTCCATCCGCTTCCGGAGACAGAGGAGAAATTTATGGCTGAAACTGGATTAAGTGGTCAAAGCCCAGATAGGACCAGTTTTGACCCATGCATTATAAACAAGGAGCTGGAAAACAAAACACAAACGAGACCCACACAACTCAAAGCGAGATAAAGAAATAGACTCTCTTTTGCTGAATCTCAAGGGCCTCAACTTTTTAATAAATCTAAGTTATCTAGGCTCTTGAAATGTCAGTTTTTGCATATTTTGTAAAATTTACAGAACAATTTATAGCAAAGTTGTAATAATTTTTATGTTGGCAAATGCCACCATAATGTGAAATCATATCTGCGTTATTTCACATTTGTTTATGAATCCCTGACTAGAGCTGTACTTGCTGCTTCCTTATTAGTATGTAGGGGCAGGAGGTGACAGGGAAGCTCGAGGAAGATGAGGAGGTAGCAGGGAACCATCTAGTTCTACTGGCTAATCCTAGGGCCAGGTCCACCTGAACACTTCCAGGACTTTTTCCAGGGTCTCTGCAAATAGATGGGGCCCCAGCATAAAGAAGAGCTTTCTTTTTCATATACTATAAATGTTTTCAGTGCAACCCCATGACAGAACCTTCTAACTGCCACCAAATCCTGATTGTAGGAGGGAAGGACAAGAAAAATTAAGTTTTGAGAAAACTTGGCTGCTCCTCAGTTGCGAATGAAAGCAGTATTTTTCCTTTTGAAAGAGAGGTGTATCGGGCTATGCTGCTAACACATGTAGTTAAATATATTCTTTTCCTATTTTATTGCCTAAATGAATCTCTCCTTTTTCAGAGGTTCTGTGCATATAGGACAAACCAAAGTGCAAATAACCAAAAGGGCTTTTACAAGGGAAGAGACATTGGTTCATTTTGCAATTACCCTGATGAAGCCAAATTGTTTCATTGTCGTATTCTGTTAGCTTTGTTAGATACTGATGTATTTTAGGACTTTAGAATGAGTAGGTGTCAAGTATGTGGCAAGTTGTTTCTTTTCTTACGAAAGTTTTCCTGCTCTTCCTCAGCCCCTTGGAAGTTATCTATAGTCATATGGCTTTCTCAGGTCAAGGAAATGTGAGTCAAAGTCATGTGTCGCTTCTAGGTGGAATCTTTGAAAAGAGCCAGTCTCTTTGTAGAAAGAGGTCCTTTCTCTTTCCTTCTGCCATGGTAACTGTCAACATTTCAGATGGTGCCTGCCCTATTATCAGCCTGGGTCTTGGAAATAAGATAGCGTGGACCCTCACAGAAACAAATTTTTGTTACAATTTTGGAATCATTTTTTACTGCAGCATAACTTTGCCCATACTGACTGGATACAAATATTAGATCTTTATTATATAAAAATGTTGTTGTCCAAGTCTTCCAGATAGTCAGTGGAAGAGCACACAGACATGACATATGTTTGTCTGACGACAAAGGTCGTGATGTTGCCAAATACCACCCTTAGAGTTATTTATTTAAATCTTCATTTTATGTCTTATGCTAGGCATTCCAGGGCAAAAATGCTGACACAGGTCTAAACTGCATCCCCTTTACCACCTATGGTGGTTCCTTGTTCTCAGAGTTTAAAAGTATACATATATGTACATAAGTACATATATGTATTTACCTATGTCTAATATATTCAGGAGCTACTATTTGTTAAATGCTGACTTTCATGTAAGAAGATCTTCCCAACCTAGTTTCCCAACAGTAGGACAACCATGGTAAATAAATCTTGTCTCACAGATAGTATCACAGCAGATTTTATATTCATCCAGGATGACAAGTGTGGTCATTTAACAATGCATAAATTGTTCAATATTCCTGCTTCCAAAAGGAAGTATGGGCTAGACTTGGTGACCTACTTCTAATAAATAGCAAATGGTGGAACTGGTAGAATATGACTCAGTCACAACACGAAGAATGGGTTCTTTTTGGCTCTCTCCTGGGCCACTCACTCGGATGGAAGCCATCTGCCATATTGTGAGGACACTTGGGCAACCTGGTGGAGAGACCAGTGTTGCAAGGAACAGAGGCTTCCTAGTGAGTCATAGTCACATGACTGACCTTAGAAATGGACCCTTCTGCCCCAGTCAAGTCTTCGGATGACTACACTCTGACTGATATTTTCATCGTAACCTCAGGGAAGATCCTGAGCTAGAACTACTCAGATTAACTGTTACTGGATTCCTGACCTGTAAAAAACATGTGAAATAGCTTTAAGCAAAATATTTGGGGTGATTTGTTATGCAACGATACATGACTAATATAACACCCACATCGACCCTCTTTCTGGAAAAATCATGGCCTTGTTTTGGCATGTGACAACAACATGGGTAAAACTCCTGTAATAGTGAGAAGGAATGCATTGCCCACTGTGCCTGTACCTGGCGAATTCACATATGCAAGAAACTCTACCTGTGATGCTGATTTTTCTAAGCAGAGTTTGTGTTTTCAAAGGTAAATGCTCAATTGATTTTTTTAAATGTGCGATTTACAAAAGATGCTATCAACAGTGCCATCTACAAGATTGGGAGATCTTGAAAGGCAGGCCTGATGTCTTGCTTGTCTATTATGTGGTATCTATTCCCTGCTCTCCTCCTGCTTCCCTTACCCACCTCCCTTTGCCCCCAACCCTGGGAGCCGCAAGTGTCCAACATGGTGTTTCACATAAGTAGTCACTCCGTGTGCATGCAGAATAAATAGATGCTTTCTTTTAAGAAGCCATGGCACGCCATGCTCATGGAACATCTTGGCCCAAGACTTGGTGTTTTGTTGTTGTAGTTTATTTGTTTTTGAGGAGAGGGAGTTCTACGCCTCTCATTGTATTCATCTCCAAGGCATGTTCTGCAAAATATTTTGAGCCATGTGGTTTGGTAGTTGAAAAAGGATGGGCCCCATTTCCCCCAGAATTAGAGAATACTTCGTTCTGTTTTTGAGAGTTGGCCTTCATCCCACTGACCTGTCCTCTACCATGTGCCAGGCAACTTGGAAGGGGAGAACAGGCTTCAGTAGACTAGACTAAAATCCTTGGCCATGGAGGCAAGGCAGTGCCCACCACTTTCCATGAACACCTATTGCATCACCCTTTGGGTGCCATGCAAATGCAGTTCCAGCCTGTGAGCTCTGGCTCGGCAATCAGCCTCTAGCAGCTTCGGTTCTTGCTCTGGAGTATGACCCAAAACAAAACAAAACAAAAAACAAAAACCCAAAAAACAAAACAAAACCCACCAAAAAACAGCAACAAAAATCCCCGAATTTATTTAAGTCTCATTAGAGCCAATTCCTGCTCCCACTCAGTTGTGAGTCTTCAGCCTTGTTTAGAAACTTGTGAATCATTAACTGAAACTCTAGAGCATAGCTGTGAAAATAATTGTGGTTCAATAATGATGTAATAAACTTTTTTCAAAGTCACATTAAGGATCATCCGCCAAGAAAAAAAAAAAAAAGAATAAAGAAAAAAATAATAATCTGCCAACCCGTGCCACCTGTCAGCACACACTTGCTGGCAATATCTGCCTGCCTGGGATGAGAACCACGATGCATAAGGTTGCCTTTCAGGTTTCCTGCGGCTGGCAGGGGTTACTACTCAGTGAGGTTGTCCCCCGAGGGAGAGGAGCGTGTTCGGCTGCCGCCTGCTGTTCTGTACTTGGTGTGTGGATGATACCGCTTTGGGGAAATAGACTCAGTGTCAGAGTCAAGCTGCTACCAGTGGGTGTTTCTGTACATGACTACGAAAGCCCCAGGAAAGTTCAAGGGGAAAACCCGGGCAGTGTAAAGATGGCCTTTGAGAGTACAGGGCATCCAGTGTGGCCTGCTCTGCAGCAGGTTCTGCACTCCCAGGAACAGGCCGTACGAAGGCTGCCAGCAAGTGTTTTAAATCTTACCGGAGACGCCCTATAAATGTGGCCACTTGAGGGATCTATTCTGGGAGAGAAATATGGCGCGTCCTCCCGGGATGCTGTTGGATTCCATTACCAATATTGCGTATGGGATCGAGTGTGGCAATGCTTTTATCACGACTATAAAGTGGTTACGAGCCAATTCCTCATATAAAACATACTCAATAACATCGAGGCTCCCCCTCCCCCCTTTTCTGTTTCCTTCTTTTATTTCCTTCCTTTCTTTTTTCTCTCTTTTCCTTTCCTTTCCTTTTCTTTTCTTTTTTTTTTTTATTTTTAAACAACAAACATGATGTCAGACAAAGGGCATCAGGACTTGGTCTTTTGTAGTACAAAACAAAATAACAATACGTAAACACCTTTGTGAAGGCAGCTCAAAACCCCATGTTTTCTATTAAAAAGTCATGTTCAATCTTCACTGTTGATAGAACCGAATAGCTAACACAGAGAACATTGTATATCAGAAAGGTCAATAGTTATTATGAGCTACAAATATATTTTTTTCCATCCTTCAGGCTGTTTAGCGCATATCACAGCATGAGCAGCTGTCTCCTTTAATGCTTTTAAAATTAGAATCCCAAAGAGGAAGAAAAAAATTATGGTTGCAATGATTGCTCTTTGCTTTTGTAAGTTTACTTTAATATACTATTTTATATACATGAGTCTCCCATGCAGCCCATCCATGGGGCGGGCACCGGTTGCCAGGACCGGGTGGAATGGCCATGTTTATTTTCTGAGCATTCTGGCCAGATCTCCGTTTCAGGAGCACATGTGGGCAACACACTATGTTGTAAAATGGGGGTATAGACAGGAGTCAGGTGGCAAAGGCACTTGCAAACACACGCATATGCATTCTGCCTTTAAAGCTCTGTGACTGACTATAGCAGTGCCGTGGGATGAGAAGCGGTTATGGAACCCGGCTGCCAAATCAGACGGTGATTTGAGCCATTGATACACAGACGTCAACTGCAGGCCTCTCAACTGGGAGCACACCTTTTGAGGTTCTTTTTTTCTTTTTTTCAAATTTTATTTTAGCAATTTTATTGTTAAAGAATTAAATATTATGGGCTTCAAGCCCCACCAAACCTGAAACTACCCTTGCTTCTGAGCATCTTATTTATTTATTTATTTATTAACATATAATGTATTATTTACCCCCGGGGTACAGATCTGTGAATCATCAGTCTTAAACAACTCACAGCACTCACCATAGCACATACTCTCCCCAATGTCCATAACCCAGCCACCTTATCCCTCCCCGCCATCACCAGCAACCCTCAGTTTATTTCCTGAGATTGAGTCTCTTATGGTTTGTCTCCCTCCCAATCCCATCTTGTTTCATTTTTTCCTTCCCTACCCCTGAAAACCCCCACTCTGCCTCTCAAATTCCTCATATCAGTGAGATTATATGATAATTGTCTTTCTCTGATTGACTTATTTCGCTCAGCATAATACCCTCTAGTTCCATCCACGTCATCACAAATGGCAAGATTTCATTTCTTTTGATGGCTGCATAGTATTCCATTGTATATAGATACCACATCTTCTTTATCCATTCATCTGTTGATGGACATCTAGGTTCTTTCCATAGTTTGGCTATTGTAGTCATTGCATCACCTCCTTTTAAGGATTTAAAGGTGGCTCTTTGGCCTGTCCCTAGAACTTTTTGCTCTTACTCAGCATACAACCCTAAAAGACAGGATGAGGTTTTAAAGTAGCCCATGTAAGCACCTGTCAGATGTTTTATTATCACTCACTTAGTCCTTGTTCAGTTATTTAAATACTGAGTATCTACAATGAGCTAGAGTTATTTGTAAATGTAAGTGCTTACATCTTGGAGAAGGGGAAATAGGTAGAAACTTCTGGCAATGATGAACCCTATAAAGAAGAGAAATGAGGAGTAAGGGGCTGGAGAGCGAGGTGGGGTGAAGGTCAGTTGGATGGATGGGCTCACTGATGGGAGCGCTTTGGAGAAGACAGAAATTCACGTGGATAACTGAGTGAAGATGCCACACACACCTCACACTGTAATTTCAGAACATCGGGTTGGTTAAAGGCTTTATAGAAAACCATTATTTAGATAGATGTGTCCTAGTGACCAATTCTAGACATGTTATCTTTTTTGTTTTTTTTTTTCTGGTCCAAAATTAAAATAAGTGCTATACAAAAGACAAAGAATTTAACATGTAGGAAACCAGCAGAGGAATTAGTGGACACAATTGTCCAAAGTGTTCAGTGCCCCCGGATGTACCCACCAGCATTGTTCATTCTTCCGGCAACTCCAGAGGGAGCAGCTTCAGGACAGAAAGGGGAGGAAGACTGAATAAATAAATGACTTTCTTCTCTTTGGTGAGTTTTGGTAATGAAAATAAAGGGTCCTGAGCATGTTCACTGATCAAGAAGACTGAACTTAAAGGTGTATACACTGGAAATGCTCATTGAAGAATTTAAATCCTAAAGGATATTTAATCAGTGACTGAGAAAGATAAGTGAACCTCTGAAATGAGGGGGAAGAAAAAAAGGGAGGATGTGAGAGAAAAAAGAGAGGGTCGGGGGAGAGAAAGAAGTGTGATGGGAATGGCCTTGAACATCTTAATTTCAATAGAGGACATGGGAGAGGAGAGGATTTTGAAAATGAAAGCAGATATAGCAGCCCATGTGGGCAAAGCAATTGGACTGATAGAAAATAAGTAAGTAAGACTTGACAGTGGCTGGAAGTTGCTTAATTTTAAGAGCACAAATTTTCTAGAGTACCCTAATAACAGTGGCTTTGTGGTCTTTCCAGGCAGTGCTCAGGATCAGGAACTTTTCCCAGGGATGGGAGCTGGAATGATGGGAAGGAAAGAAAGTCCCTAGAGTGAGGGATTGACAAGGGTTAAAAGCAAGCAAGTGAAAGCAACAGAGTGATGGGCTGGGGAAGAGAAAAGGGTAATGGGGTGGTGACCTGGGGGAGGCAGCCAGGAAGGGGGAGTTTTGTTCAGAAGGGATTTGTGAGGATGCTGTTTATGGCTTTTAAATAAGTTTATATCACTCTCTATTCTCTCTATGCTCATAGGAAATTTGGAAAATATGAAAGAGTAAACCAGAAAATTAAAAAAAAAATCTCTACAACCTTGTCACTCATTTATAGTCACTATTAAAAGTGATGTTTTGCTGCATTCTTATTTACTATTTATTTATCTACTGATTTCAAAATCGGGACCATTTTTAAAAATTTTTTTCATTTTTTATTTTCAGCATAACAGTATTCCTTGTTTTTGCACCACACCCAGTGCTCCATGCAATCCGTGCCCTCTCTAATACCCACCACCTGGTTCCCCCAACCTCCCACCCCCGGCCGCTTCAAACCCCGCAGATTGTTTTTCAGAGTCCATAGTAAATGGACTGTGTGATCCAATCCCTGTGTGATAATAGCAGTACTTTTATTAGACACTGTTTCGGGGAATAAAAGGATATTGGAGCTCTTGGTTGCAAACCTGCTTTTAAAAAAAACCGAAATGAGAGTATCTGCATTTGCCCATATTATTATCACTTCAAACATGCTATTTTTACTGGCTATGTAATGTTCCATAGATTGGTGATGAATTTTTTTGAAATGAATCTTCCTTCAACTTTTTTATTATTTCTTAGGGTGGATTTCTAGAAGTGGTATTACTAGGTTTAAAAACATGAGCTAGCTTGCTTGCTTTCTTTCTTTCTCACTTTTTCTTTCTCACTTCTCTCTTTCGCTCTCTCTCCCTCCCTTCCTTTCTTTTTTCTTTCTTTCTAAAAAAACCTAATGTGTACAAATTGATTTTGTATACAACTTTGCAGAAAAGTTATGCTTTATTTACATATAATCAACAGTGTTTGATAGTGTTCATATTGATTGCCATCTTAAAATATTTGTTCTCACTTGATAAAAAAATAGCAGAAGAGTGAGAGAAGATAGTTTACTGGGGTCTTCCTGAAAAGGTGTGCAAAAACACCTCACATGTTTAATATGCATTTCTATTTCTAATAAAGTTGAAAGATGTTTTAATACATACTTACTGGCCATGTGAATCTTTTCCAATGAATCTTGCATTTATGTCCTCTGTTTTCCACTTGGGTTTTTAGTATCTTTCTTATCAATTTGAATGAGATAGTTTCCTTTACTAAGGGTATTATATTTTTGAATGCCTTATTTATTTAGAGAAGGGGGAAGGACAGAGGGAGAGAGAGGTCTTAAGCAGACTCCATGCTAAGCACAGAGCCCAATGCAGGGCTCATGAGTGAGATCATGACTTGAGCCAAGTGAGATCATGAGATCTCACCCTGAGTGAGATCATGACTTGAGCCGAAACCTAGAGTCAGATGCTTAACCAACTGCACCAGCCAGGTGCCTCATGGATATTATTTTTGACATACTTCTTATATTTTCCCATATATTTGCATTTCCTGTTTGTAATGTTCACCAATACATGTTTTTAAATTTTATATTGAGAATTCTATGTTTTTCCCTTTGTGACTTCTTTTTGTTGCACTTATATCTTAGAAAATTTTTATCTTTTTTTTTTATGCAGATGTTTGGCATGTTAAAAATGAAGCATGGTTAAAGGTCAAGGGGTGGTTATGCCAATGGGTGGCTGAAGGCAAGTCAAAGAATGAGTTTTTCGAGCTGTGGCCGTCAAGGAAGTGTGTGGAGTAGTTAGTCATTCTGGAAACTATCATTCTGGCACCTGTTGCCTCCTTGAAGAGATTGCCACACAGGAAGACTGCAGAGCACGAGTGGACGCCATTGAGAACAGTAGGTGAATGATGTGGCTGTTAACAGCTGATGGCACTGAGAACAGGTAAAGATGGTCCTTTTTAAAAAAAATTTTAAGAGGAAATTTTGAAGTGATGATATTGGGGGAGATGGTCCAGAAGTGGCGGTGGAAACGAAGCATGATGGCCACTCCTCTTTTGCACCAGAGAGTCAGAAGCATAGGAATCATGGCGTCTTTAAGAGAGAGTTTCAAGAGTGGTGGCCTCCAAGAGAGCATGATTTTCATAAGCGTGAAGAGGTAGAAGTGGGGCTTGTGGAAAAGGTGATGGCTCTAGCACAGTTTAGTTCTCATTAGGGTTCCCAAGTAAAATACAGGAAACCTTACTAAATGTGAATTTCAAATAAACAATGACTTTTGTTTTCAGTATCATCCAAGTACTGCATATACATTTCAAATTTAACTGAGAGTCCTATATTTTATTAGGGAAATCTGGCCACTCTTTCCCTAGAAGAATGAGGAAGGGTTTTGCATGAGAGCTGTCATGTTATTAACAGGAATGAAGACTGCAGGAGTTTGGCCTGAGATACACTTGTTTGACAGAGAAAAAGTTCTGAATGCTTGAAAGTTTCCCCTGGAGAATGTTAGAGAACTAAGCAATGATTGAAAATTCAAGGGAATGCTGGTATACATATGTGGCTTTTTTGAAATTTGCCTTCTCAGAGATGGGGTCTAGAACAATCACCATTTTTTAAAAATTAAAGTGTAACTGACATACAATATCCCATTAGTTTCAGGTGTACATCATAGTGATTCAATGTTTGTGTACATTATGAAATGATCCCCAGTGTAAGTCTCGTTACCAACTGTCCCCGTATAAAGTTATTACAGTATTATCATCTATATTCTCTCTGCTGTATTTTCATCCTCATGACTTACTTTGTAACTGGAAGACTGTACCTGTTAACTCCCTTCACTTGTTGTGCCTTCCCTCCAACTCTTCCTGCTCTGGTAACCAACAGTTGGTTTCCTGTGCCTAGGAGTCTGTTTCTGTTTTGATTATTATATTTTTTAGATTTTATATATAAGCCAAATCATATGGTAGTTGTCCTTCTCTGACTTTTCTTGTTTAGTAAAACACCTTCTAGATCTATCCATGCTGTTCCAAATGGTAAGATTCTTTTTTTTTATGGCTGAGTAATATTCCTGTGTGTGTGTGTGTGTATGTGTGAGAGAGAGACACATACACATCTTTATTCGTTCATGTGTCGGTGGACACTTAGGTTGCTTCTGTATCTTGGCTAACATAAATAATGCTGTAGTGAACGTATGGGTGCTTATCTCTCTTCAAATTGGTATTTTCATTTTCTTTAGATAAATACCCAGCTGTAGAATTGCTGGACTGTATGGTGGTTCTCTTTTTAACTTTTTGAGGAACTTCCATACTGTTTTCCAGAGTTGCTGTACCAATTTACATTCCCACCAATAGTTCCAAGGGTTCCCTCTTCTTCACATCTTCACCAATGCTTGTTATTTTTTGTCTTTTTGATTTTCGCCAATCTGACAGCGGTAAGGTGATATCTCATTGTGGTTTTGATTTGCATTTCCCTGATGATGACTGATGTTGAATAGCTTCTCATGTGCCTGTTGGCCATCTGTATATCTTTGAAAAAATGTCTATCCAAGAGCTCTACTTGTTTTTAAATTGGGTCATTTGTTTTTATAATAAGTTGCGTGAGTTCTTTATATATTTTAGATATTAACCCCTTATTGGATGTAGCCAGTTTTTATTTTCATGTGTATGTGTGTGTGTGTTCTGGGGATAGAGGACAGTTTGGGTTGGCAGGTCTCCATAAATGTCTCCTGAGTCAGTGTCTTCTGCTCATTTATTATTTTTTTATCAGAGGGGAGAGATCTGAACAGCTAGAATTTGTTGCTTTCATTATGGCTTTAGTCCAGCATGTCTTGAAGTGGTTATTTTTCAAAATGTTTTCAGTTACAAGTACGATATCAAATCCATCATCAAGAAAGTATTGAGGCTTATTGGAGAATATTCAAGTAACATCATTTACAGTTGTAGTAATTCAGGGGAGCCAGAAGTGGGAGATAGCCCAGTAATTATCTATAACTTACTTTGCTAATGAATATCTATCTTGACATCTTATAATTAAGCAAATTTTCCTTTTACTTATGATCCCAGTAAGTTTTAGTGACTACTGCTCCATCTTAGCACCTAAACAAAGTCTTTTAATCCTTTGGCAGAAGTATTCCTGCTTTCCTGCAAGGAAGACAGGGCTTCATTATTATAATTTTGGTCAGCTAATAGGTCTGTAGGCATCATAATATATGTGTCGGCATCATTTCCATATCTGAACTCGATGTTAGGTCATTTGTATATTTTCTTCAAGGCTACGCATAAATCTTCCCAAGTGGTGGGGATAAAAATGCAGACATTTTTTTAATGACTCCATTTACATAGTTTGCAATTAGCCTTGCTGTAGAATTACCCTCTTTTCTTCAATTTAAAAAGATAAAGGCTATGGCTAATGGTGATGGTGCAAATGGGGTAGACGCATCCTTTTCTCAAACTGGGTGCAAAGCAAATTTGTATTAATGACTGCATTACTGCCCCTTTCCCTGCTTCACATCTAACTCTCTAATGATGTACTTGATATTTTTTAACGTCGACACTTCAGCATTCTATCAGATGGCTTCTGAGTCTAAATTGTATATTCTATAGTGCCAAATAATTATTTTAAGAACTGGTACCACCTATGGCTTGTTGCCTGCTAGCTGAATGCTCCCACTGCATTTGTCATAACAGTTTTGCAGTTAATCCTCTCAACTGCAGGGGTCCAGGTATTTGAGGTTGCCCTTGATCTGGGTCTTCCATTATTTGACCCTCCGTGAGAATGAATCCATCTAGAACAGTAGGCTGTCCTTTGCCCGTTGCTCCACTCTATTATTGCATTTATTCCCAACAAACTCCATTTGCATGTCATTAGTAAAGTTCTTGGGATTTTTCAAGAGCTTGAGAAAGCTGCAGTTTGGAAGTGACATACAAGCGCAGGTCCGTTCCAAAGGGAGAATGCCCCTGTTGTGATGCTTATCCTCAAAAGTTATGCTCAAAGTTATGACCTGCATCTTTCTGTTTCCTCCTTAATCGCTTCAGTTACAAGCAAAACCAAATACATCAAAACGAGTTTCCCTGAGACAGAAACGATTTATACATATGACACTCGAAATGGAGCACTCTTTTCCTCTTCAGAGAGACGTTAGAGTACTTCCCACGCGTGAAACAAATAATGCACAGGTATTGTAATGATTACTAATATTAATTGCCTTCATGGCAGACAGTACGGCTTTCACTTTCTTCCGATCAGTTTTATGTATTATGTTTTTGGTGCGCAAACTGTGTTATATTCTTTAAATTGTGAGCATCTCACAGACTGGACAAAATTAGCTTATATCCAAAGGGGAAACTAAAAAATCTCAGGTCAACCTAGAAAGGCCTTTCATTCAGAGCACCATGTCTTGCCCTTCAGAGTTTTTTTGTTGATGCTAACAACCACTATCTACAATCATTTTGCTAAGAGTAGAAGGTTCTCTCCAGCCAGGTAAAATAGCAGTGTGTATGTAAGTAATTTGGGGGGAAGACAGAAATAGTCTTAAAGGGGAAACAAGAGCAAAGGAGAAATTATCTTTTTACAAAAAGAATTAGTTTACTTTAAAAAGAATAGTCCTTCCTCTACAATTTGAAGTCTAACATTTTAGTAGATGCATGTAAGTCCAAAAACATAAAATTATCAATAAAAATTCTTGCTAGTTTGACAATTATTTTCCTTTCTCCTTTTGGCTTGTTGGGGAAGAAAGAAAGCATTCAGATACATGCAGAACATGTAAGTAATCTCAGTAAGGTGATATTCTTGGGATTTTCCATGTTTATATATTTTTTCCTACATTGTATTTTCACTACCCAAGAGCCCTGGCTGTTATTTTTTTCCCGAAGTCTGAAGATCACCCCACGGATTATCAAATGATTGAGGATTCTCTCTTAAAAGACTCTTTAAAAAACTGTCAGAATCAGCCTGAGACAAAGATTTATTATGAACTATTTAAAGGGCTTAATATATGTATCCCCAATGAGCCCTTGGAGCAAACTAAAAAGGAAGAGTGGAATTCTCAAAGAATAGGAAAAATTCTCCAATGCCCCACTTTCTTCGCACCATGATTACTGTTTACTCAAAGGATAAAATGCCTAACCTGTCACACAAAGTCTTCAGAAGCCACAGTCCTGCTGATGTACAGTAAAAACAAAACAATGAAGACCGACAGTAATGTGCTTGAGAAAGGCAGCTGTAATTTACTTTCTAACCTGTTCACTAACACACTAATGTGGCTACATCTTGTAGCAGGAGCTGATCTCTGACCCATGCAGCAATCAAACAACTACCCGAGTGTTGGCTGTCACAGAAGCTGGGACCGTCACCTTAATTATACGTTGCTGGATAACAAACCTTCCCTTAATGAGCAACTTTTCTCCTATGTGTATTCCAACTCACCCCTTCTGTCCTTGAGAAGGCCCATTGCAGATCACGGCAGTTGGAATCTATGAAGCATATTCATAAGTATTCTTCTGAACAGGTAATAAACACTACCTGAGCAGGCTGTTTGCTTTATGAGAATGCCAAGGTATAATTAAAATTATAGGCTTGCGATCCTGGGAGGCTCTAGAGAAGAATCACTCAAGACTGAAGGGAAACTTTTCAGTGAACTTGGAACCAAGCTTTTCTCTTTTCATATTAGTAATAATAGTAATTATTATTATTGTAATGACTGTCTTCTTTTCTTTGAGATTTATGTTTGCCAATGAGATTTTTTCTCCCCCTAAATTGATATGATGTCTGTACTAGCATTTCATCTTCCTAGACATGGGATTTCTTTATTTTCCTCTCATTATAACTATCCTTGATTCTGCTATAATTGTCTCATAATGCCCCCAACAATTAACACAGACAAAGAGGAGGGTCTTACAGGGAGAATTTATAGATAACCTTGAGGAGAAACAGTGCCTCTGTGAAAAGAAGGACAAACAGTGAGGCAATCTTAAATATAAAGATGGACTTCCATCATGTCAGAATCTCGGTGCTGGTTTGGGACTAGCCCATCAGCAAGGTGAATGGGATAGACTGTTACTCATTGCAGAGAAGGAGCAGACTTAGAGACTGGATCTGTGCGCTCCACTTGGGTTTTATTTTAATCTTCTAAAGCCTTTGCTTCTTTTTCTTTTCATAGGGATAGATAGATTTTCTCTGCAAAACAGCTCTGGTGATGTTTGGTAAGACGTACAGTAATATACAGAGAACATTTAGAGAACCCTATTGTATTTGCTTTAAGATGTCATGTGCTTTGGAATACACAAATGAATCCATGCAAATCACATGTGATGGCACCTGACGAACCCTCGGTGAATGCTAGATGTTGTGACTGTATTCGGTGCTCGTAATACCTTTGCAGATATTAGGTGGATGGAGGAGCGGTAAGGGATGGTAATACTCAGTAGTCCCCTGCGTTCCGGAGCAGAAGATCCTAATGCGGAATAACAACAGTGGTACCGCTGGGCAGGATGATGGCTAAAAACCCAGAAAGCAGTCTTGTGGCATGGGGGTCTGACATATGCCTTGGAATTAGGAAGCTTGAGTTCTAGGTTTAGCTTAGCAACCAGACAGCTCTCCAGTCTTAAGGCAATCATGGATGTCTCCACCATTGATTTCCTTAGCCCTTGGAAGCACGTGATATTACGCGTCTTACCTAATTGTCAGGAGGTTGTTGGGGGAAATCAAATAAATCCATATGGGGGAAAGGTCTGACTGATGTAAGTTAAATGTAAGCAGCAAACCTGTGTTGAGCGCTTCTGAGGTTCCTGGTGCTGAAATACCATGTCCAACGTGAATGTGATTAATCCTGGGAAAACCCACAAACAACCTAGAGACAGGTTGCTGTTTCGCTCCCCCAAATCCATAGATTCACTAGCACTCCTGGTTGTGTCACCATCATCAACCTCACTTTGGTGAAGGATTATTAGGTTGATAAATTTCAGAAATGGATGGGTATCATGAACCTGATTACAAGATGGTAAGAAAATTTTACAGTCACTGGTTTTACTAGAAAGTGCTGCAGACTACATGAGAACCTGAGAAAATGCAAATGCAAAAAAGGAGAGGAGAGGATTAAGTAGGGAATAAAACTGAGGAAGAAGGAGAGTGCGTAGTAAGAAAGAAACTAGAGAGAGGAGGTTGAAAAGATACGTACAAAGTACTAAGAAGGTAAGTAAAACAAAAACTATATAGATGAAGCAATAACAAAATGTGCAAAATGGGAACCTAAGAACATTGAGAGAATAAGGGGGAGAAAAGAGGAATGGAAGGACTAGGAATGCTGTTCTTAGGACCACATCATGGGGTAGAGTTTGCAAACTAGCTGTTGAGTCTGGGTTTACATGCACCAAAGACCTTTGCTTTCCTTGGTCCTAAAAAGCTGCAAAAGCAGGACTTACCACCTATTTGGATATTCATTTTTAAGAAATCTGACTATTGACAAAGCAGGTGTTCCCAAATTTGCAACATTTGGATTTTAAATCCATGTCTGGGGTGATAGGCTAGATTTCCTTATGAGCCATTTTCTTTTGTGCATACCAGCTTTGAGGTACCGGGGATTAGGATTACTGCCAGATGATTTACATACACATTTAATTTAGTTGTCACAACAGTCTTCCAGATCAGCTCTTTTATTTTCCCCATTTTAAGGAGGATCCATTGTCTCTGACCGAGTACTCTAAAACAGCCTCTATCTCTTCTACATCATGGCTTGAACTAAGTCTAGATTTATTCAGTGTAATTTATTTAGAAATATCCATTTAACTTTCTTTCATCTCTGCTGCAATAGATTTCAAAGACTCCTAGTACATGGAAAGAAAAACCCAAGCAGTCTGGGGGAAAGGAGAGTAAGAAATTGGAGTGATTGTCATTTTTACTTTATTTTCCAGACTTTATGAAATGTTTATCTGTTCTATAATAACCTCTCTCTCTGTGTACTTATGCCTGTATGTTGAAAGGGTTGGTGCTTGTCCTGTTTACAACTTTCCTGAAATACTCTGTTTCAGCTTGCCGTGAATAGTTGGGACTTCAGGGGAAAGCTGGTATGGAACATCAGTAACCGAGTGCCTAACTTGCACTTGAGGAGAGATGAGGAATCACTGTGCCTTTGCAATGGAACCCTAGGACTCTTCTCTGTCTGGCTCTGAAGGAACTGGCTTTTCTGTCTTTGTGATATACATATCTAGACCTGGCTGTCTCTATCTAGATGCCAGGTCTCTAAGTTTATATAAATCCTGTGGCAATTTTCAAACAGAAACAATGGTTTCCCTAGCAAACCCCTCCTAATGACATTGGCTCCCCTCTGCTCTCTGTTCTGTGCCTTCTAGTGAGGTCATTTTACAAGCTAGCCCCTTCCAAATCCTGCCTTCAAAATTTTTAAAAAGAGTCGTATTTTAGTATCTTTTGTACAGATGTTGTGTAACATGCTTAAATGTAATACCACAACTTTATAAATGCATTAAGATATAAAAATTACATGTGGATATAAGACATAAGAAAATGTGAAGGAAGGGCCTTGTGGGGGATCGCAGCTGAGGAAGCACAGAAGGATTGAGAAAATGAGGCCATGCAGGGAGAGGGCAGCTACAAGGGGCAATGAAAAGGAAAAGGAGAAGTAGAGGGAAAGAAGCATCAGAAGGAGCAAGGGGAAAACTCCAAAATAAAAGAGAATTTCACTTATATGAGGTATCTAGAATAGGTCAGTTTTTAGAGACAGAAAGTGCAGTCGTGGTTGCCAGAGGCTCAGGAGAGGGGCAAATTGGGGGGCTATTGTTCAATGGGTACAGATTTTCAGTTTGGGTGATAAAAAAGTCCCTGAGATGGATAGTGGTGTTGGTTGCACCATGTGAATGTATTTAAAGCTACAGAACTGTACCCTTAAAAATGGTCGAAATGGTAACTTTTAGGTCATGCATATTTTAGCACAAGAAAGAGACTAGGACTTTTACTAATGAAAAATAACATGATCCCAATGAGCCAGAAAAAAGGAAGAAAAAGAAAAAAATGCAAAAGTAGAAGAATATGGAAGGAAAAAAAGAAAAACATGATAGGGAAGAATGGAAAAAGAATGGAAGTGGAAAGGAGTGGAAAACTATGGCTTCCATCAAGGCGAAGAGGAAAGGGTAGCTAGAGTACAGATAACATTTCAGTTATCTGTTCATCAGGAACCATGCATGAGGCACTTATATATTGGGGGATACTGGGGATACAGAAATGAATTATAATAGTTACTGTGTTCATTTTTAAGGAGTGTCTGTCTAGTAATAGGTTATAAAAGTAATGCGACATTGTCTTGCCCTCAAGGGGTTCACGGTCTGGTCTTATCTAACTTCATTTCGTAAAAAAGTTAGTGTATTTAATGAGATCCAGCCCTGCTCCAATGCAGCCTTGGGATGAAGGCTGGGACTGTAGTCCGAGTAAAACACACATTGGGCCTGGCACTCTAAACCCATTCTGGCGCAGATTTAAAGAACTAGATGATCTGGAACAATCTCCTCATGTGTAGCAAGAAGAATGAGAGGAAGGTATGTGATTTACCCAGGTTTGCCCCATTGTCCAGGAACAGAGTTGGGAGCAAAGCCCATTTCCTGACTTCTAGCCCCAATCCTCACTGGGTTAAGAACGATTAAAAAGATTGAAAGAAGAAAGACCGCTTGATTAGTAATCAGAACAATAAAGGTGATTCACACTGTTCCATCAAGTGCCAAGGACTTATTGCAACAAAGAAAATCAGAGAGGGTTTAATTTCAAGGACTCAGAGGTTATTATTTTATAGGACAGCAACCAATCATATAAATATCGAGATGAAGAAGGCACAATCAGAGCCAGATTACAAACACAAGCCAGAAACTCTTCCAGGGTGACTAATGCAATAATATTAAGGAATGTCACAGGTCCCTATTATAGTCAAAGTCACTTTAACTAATTGGCTCAGGCTATAAAAACATACAATCTGGGTCAAATGACAGCACTGAACGAAGCTTCTTTGCTCAGACATTATCTTAAATCAAAGCTTCCCAATAGGAAGGCAAGAGAAAAAGAGAATGTCCAGTTTTGCTGAAGATCTTGAAGGATTTCAAAACTTTTTTTTCTTAATAGCAGCCAGCTCTGTGTCTATGGACAATGATGATAATATTCTTTCTTCTTTGGTATTGCTTCCTACTTCAGAAGCATGCCATGTTTCAAGGGATACTATGGGATTTCACGGATTCTAAGACATCAGCCATTTTAAGATCTTGCATCCTTTTATGAAGCTTTAAGAAAAAAAATCTCTGCTAGTTGCAGGAGCATAAGACAGCATTGATTGTAAGATGCACCCCAAAGTTAGAGATGTTAAAATGTGGGAAAAAATAGAATCAATGAAGTAAGGCTTTTTTCTTGACTTGGGATAAGTGCTAATTACCTCTCTTGCTTTTAAAAAGGGAAATAAATCAAGGAATACGTCAGGACTGTTGATTGCTTAACCAAAACTCTTCCTGTCTCCCCCCCCCCCCCTTAAAAATACCCTAAGTACCCATCTCCCTCTGTCTACTGCATTCTTTAGGGGAAGCAGTATCAGCCACAGGCATGATTCCTGATTGGTTAAAGCCCACAACTGGTTTCAGAATGTGTTCATTCAACAAGTAGTTAATGAGCTTTTACTGGTGCCAGCCAGTGGTCTAGGTTCTTAAGTTACCAACGTGGGAAAAAGAAAGCTCTTCCCAATAGAGCTTCCAGTAGGAAGTTAAAAAACAAACAAACAAATAAGATAAACAAGTGAATGATGGTATGCTAGATGGTAGGAAATTTTTTGGAAAAAAGTAAGATGGGATGAATATAGGGGATGCAGGGAGAAGGTGTTCCAGTATAAAATAAAGGGGATAGGAAAAATCTCACTGGGGAAGTGGCATCTGATTAGAGATTTGAAGGAAGTAAGGCAGTTTGGCTCTCTGGTGGAATAGTGTTCCAGGAAGAAGAAACAGTCTGTGCAAAGGTCCAGTGGAGGGAATTTGCACTGTGTGTTTAAAGAGTAGCAGAGGCCAGGTGGCCGTAGCAGTGTTTGGGAAAGAGAGTGGAGAGAAGGAAGGCAGAGAGATGATGAAACAGTGGTATGAGCTGTCCAGGATGTAGACTTGAATATGCCTGAATATGATGGCACTATGATGTTAAAGTCACAAGGGAAATTTCAGCAGAATTGGGGTGTGATCACCCTCTTGCTCTGAGAATATGAAGAAAGGACAAAGGTGGGAGCACCATTACGAAGGCTACTGTCATAGAACAGGTGAGATGTGGTCAGCTTCAGGACCCTTCTGGAAGGGACAGCTGACAGGACGTGCTGAGAGATTGAATGTGGGATGTTAGAGAAAAAGAGATGTTGAGGATGTCTACAGGGACCACCACCCTGAGAGGTTTGCTGGTATCTGCTGGATTTGGCTTTGGGGAGAAGTTCTGTGTTGCCTTCCAAAGAGAACCACCCCCCCCACCTCCACCAAAACAAACAAACAAACAAAACAAAAAAACGCTCCTCTGCATTGGGTCATTGCTGAGAGAGTGTGGCTGTCGCTACAAATTTAAGCGAGAAGCGGGGCTGAGGAAGAGACCTGTGTGCTGAGGAGACAAGAGCAGAAAGAAGGAAAGAACCTGGGTTTTGATCATTTTGTTGGGCCACTGAATTAACCCATTTTAGTGTTGTCCTTCCTTTGGACTTGTTATTAAATGGGATTACAACTTCCTTATTTTAAGTCATTGAGTTGCTACTGAATTGAAAAAAATCTTCCTTGGCAAACAGATGATAAATCCAGCAACAGAATTCAGAGCTTTGAGTGTGTGGCTTGATTTTCTTGACTAGGACTGTCTCCAGGGAGGAAGAGGGAGGGTGATCATTTTCAGGAAGTGTTGGCTCAGGGCTGATGGGGAGGGGGGAGAAGACAATGACGGTAATCAGTGGTCTTGCACAACACAGATTGTCTGCCTCCTGTTGGTGAGATGAGCAGGACACACAGTATAAAAAGAAGGAGGCTTTTTGCTTTGTTTTAATATTAGAGTCAGAAGGAATCGACTCATGTCCGAACAAAGAGCCCAGTTTCCAGAGCATTTGCCTCTGTCCCTTCACCTCCAACCTTTATGCCTCCTTTTACCCACAGCCTATGCTACCCATTATAAGCATCGGCCGGTTTTCTCAGGGTGCGGCGTTTATCATAAATTTGACCAAAGGGACCTTGAGAAGCCCGGGACAGGCCACTCACTCTAGTTAGCACTGTATAGGGTACGTCCTGGGATCTCCAGGTGGGAGCTTGACATCTGGGTTCGTAGAGGCAGTGGTGATTTAAAAGGCAGTGAGTGGGGTGCCTGGGTGGTTTCAATTGGTTGGGTGACTGCCTTCGGCTCAGTTCATCATCCTGGAGTCCTGGGATCAAGTCCAGCATCAGGCTGTCTGCTCAGCGGGGAGTCTGCTTCTCCCTCTGACCCTCCCGTTCTCGTGCCCTCTCTCTCTCTCATTCTCTGTCTCAAATAAATAACGAAAATCTTTAAAAAAAATAAATTTAAAAAAGGCAGTGATTAAATGATGAAGGCAGGGATTTTTGTCTTAAAATCCCTGTCTAGAACTGGTAAGTCTTTAGGTAGGAAGTCGTGCATCCGCTCAGCGCAGGAGCTAGGCTTGGTGGAAAAAGTTGCCTTTGTCCCATGGAAAACACTAGGCTTCGCTCATGAACCCAGGTTAGGAAGCCTGTTTGCATCTCAGGGCTCTGGTGGGCAGCTAGGACCATTCCTAGAAGATGCCCCTCAAAAGCACGAGTGTTGTTACAGATTGCGTCTCTGTCACATCTGCAGAAGTTGTCTCCTAGATCATCTGCCGGGAGATTAGTTTTAGTTTTTGTTTAGTTTTACCTGTGCCAGGTCACACTGGGACATGAAGCAGAAACAATCCCTTACAGGGGGAGACTGGCTGCAAAACCAATCGGCCTCTCCCCATCATGGCCCCTCTTCTGATTGGTGTTTTTATAGGTCCCAGGGATGGGAATTTTCTGAACAAAGTGAAGTACTTGGAGTGCTTATTTGCATGTCAATTTCCAGAATGCTTCTCCAACTTTTCACCATGCCATAGTGATGCTTTTGTATCTCTTTTGCCTGGGAACAAACAGAGAGGAAGGCCCCGAAGTGGGTCAGCACAGTGTCCTGGCACTTCCTCCGGCTGAGTCTTTGCCCAGCGGGGCGCAAGCCAGGCTGCTACTTCTCCCTGGCCCCTCAGATCCCCTCAGTCGCTCTGCAGAGCTGGGAGGTCCGCTCTCTTTATGGGGCTTTGAAACGAGCAGGCACCTGACCATGGGAACGTTCCCACCCTGGGTCACAGGCAGCCTCGTGCAAGGGACACTGGCAGGAGTCTGAGGATCTCGATTTGCTGTGTCCCAACCTTCCTTCCCTTTAACCCATCTCTTCCCTGTGTGCATGTCTCACCGGGAATAATAAATCCGGCAGGTAGGTGGCAGGAGAAAGGTAGAATTTCTTTTCCTTTGGGACAGTAGACAGGTCCTGTCATTATAGTAAATCAACTATAAGTATCCTGCAGCACTATCATAAAACGGGCGAATGAAAACATATTTTTTTCCTCCATCAAAAGATTCTTTGAAGTTATCTTCTCTGGTTGAATCTCACAGAAGAGCGCGCAGGCAGCGGCGTTCCTTCTATGTCGGTTTGGCCCAGTCCCCCGTCATGCAGGCTCAGGCTCAGGCTCCCTGCGTTACAGTCTCCAAAGCATTGTCCGGTCACATTTTAAAAGGCCCCAACTTCAGCTCTTTCCCCTGGGATGCACACATCAGAAATTTTAACAGACAATGTTCATCTGCTAGTTTGGCTATTGCTGGGAGGGTGCTGCAAAGAAGGCAAGTTGTACGCTCAATTCCAAAGAGTTTGGGCGCTGCCACCTGATAGTTGGTATATTAAAACAATATTATTAAAGTCACATTAATTTTATCTTAGTAAATTTTTAATGTGCCATTCTAAGATAATCAGGGAAGTTTTATTATCCGGGGTCTGCACAGATATATTGTAGCAATAAATCCTCACTTGGTAAAAGAAAAATAATAATAATAGGGGTTTCATTCGTGAAAGTCCATGCATCTGAAACATGTGTTTGCTTCCAGGAGAACTTTTAAACAGATATTTCCAAAATTTTATTTAGTTAAGTAATCTTAACACCCAACGTGGGGCTCGAATGCATGACACCGAGATCCAGGGCCACACGCTCCTCCAGGCTGAGTCGGCCAGCTGCCCCCTACGTTGAGATTTTAGAAGTTCTGCGGGAGAAGGCTGGGTTATGACCTGAGAACCCTGGTACTTTGACTACATTCCTAGATGTTGGAAAATCTGGCCACCCAGGGATCTAAAGTACATATTTATAATGTACAGGTAGAAAAGGAGATTTTGTTTACAAAGTCTGTGCAACGTTTTCTGGCTTATTACCGGGACTCGGAAGCATTTCCAAGTTGTCTTCCATCACTTGTATTATGGAAGGCTAGAATAAATAAGAATTAGTAGTAGAGGGAGACCCTCAGAATTTCCTGGGGATAGCCAATAGTGCCCTGTCCTGAAGCCATTCCCCACAGTTGGGGATCCTTCCTTCTTTCTCTGGGGGTTCCTCGTTTGTACGTTTTTCCCATTACTGGTACTTCTAACAGAGGGATCAGGAGCAAGGTGCCCCCGGGGCGGCTAAGCCATTTGCTTTCCAGTTGTGTAGCACAGGAGTGGAATGGCTTGTTGGGAAAGAATGCTCCTCTGGCTTGATGAATGAAATTTGGTCTTTATTTTGGTGATTTCCACCCCTGTGCTCTCCTGAGGCTCTAGTTAGTCTAGTGAATAAGAAGCTGTGTAATTGACAAATTATACTCTATTAACTCAGAGTAACATGAGCAAGACGTCACGCCCACCAGTGGTTTCTCAAGCTGTCTCTTCCCCCTTTGCAAACTTCTCGGGTCCCAAACTTCCTACTACCTTCTACCCTGGCTCTACTCTAGATCTGAAATGCGTGGATGTCTGATGTCCCTGTATCCTGATTTATTCTCTAATTAGAGATTGGAATTGGTGTTCCGCTAGCAAATTTTGCTTTTGCCACCAAAGCCTGCAAGTTGTTAAATCAAGTCTCATTGTGTTAGTAACTCCCTATCACATTAGCAGAGATTAAATTTGCTAATGTAATATGAAAATCACTAACATAAGATGAGTGCAAATAGAAATCAAAGTCTCCACAGACCTCCTAAAGGTAATGTTGAATGTGTAAACACATCTCTCCAGTGGTTTGCTCTTGCTAACAAGTGGGAGTGTCAAAGTGGCCCCTTTCATTTACCTTTATGCTCTCTTGGATGGGCTGCGGTGTGGTAGGTGCGCTCATGTGTGTGTGTGTCGGGGGGTGGTGGGAGAGTAGAAAAGGGGTCTGATAAATATCAACTATTCCATAAGTCCTCAAGGGGGTTACTTAAGTTCTGAGGGAGGGCAGGCCTTTTTTCTTCCTTTTTTAAATTTGGTGAATTGCAAAAAAAAAAAAAAAAAAAAAAAAAGGGTTTGGGTAATTCAGCGGCCAAGCTGGAGTTCTAGCTCTTTTGTCCCTTAACTAGCAGTGAAACTTTCTGGGCTCTGGTTTTCTCATCGATAAAATGATGGTGTGTGGACTCCTGCGACAGGGTTCCTATGAGAATCACACAAAATAATGGCCATGGAGCAGAGAGCCCGATGCGGGACTCGATCCCAGGACCCTGAGATCATGACCTGAGCCGAAGGCAGAGGATTTAACCACTGAGCCGCCTCTCTGCCTACTTGTGATCTGTCAAAAAAAAAAAAAAAAAAAAAACCTTAAAATAAAAAAATAAATAAATAAAATAATGGCTATGGAAACACTACTTAACCTGTAAAGGACTCCGCTAGCCGCTGGCCTCACAATACCAGCCCCTCTTACGTTCTGCTGTTAACTCTGAGACACCATCCAACTCTGCCGCAAAAATTCAACTAAACTCTTGCCCTCCTGAGTTATTTTTTTCAGAGGGTGGGCCCCGTTCTCCAGATGGCAGAACAGGGACAGGAAGTCGCAGAGTACAAATTCACTTCCTGGTGTCCTGAGATACTATTCATCAGCCTTCGGGGTGGGACAGTAGTTCCTTTAAATTTGAAATAGCTTGAATTTATCTTATAAGAAGCTGATTAACTTCCTATTCATGAACAACCACCTTTCTCCAGGGGACAATGACTGACTTAGACACACAGGGTAGGCTTTGGTGCTATCTATAGAAATAAAGCAGCTATTTTTGTGAACAGAAAAGAGCTTTTCGTCATGTGCCAAAGGCGGGCAGAAAAATGGAATACAAAAGCCACTTGGGTGTTTTGGAGAATTGTCCATTAATTCAATCAATAAATACATGGGGGGGGCGGGGGACAACTGTTTCACTTGGAATTTTCCATCAGTAACAGATCTGATTCCTCAGTATTCCTAGAAATAAGGCCAGTTTTATTGTCCTTATTTCACAGCTAGAGGAAAATGAAACACTGAGGAGCTGAGGTCTGCAGGAGTAGAGGACAAACAATGACCAAGCCCTAGTTTCAGTGACTCCTACAAAAGGCCCATGCTCAGGCAGCTATGCCCAGTATGCCAAGCACTGGAGAGAAATGTACAGGGGACCCCAAGCTTTTCCTTCTCCTTTCCGAGGTGGATGGCCCTCGACCTGCTTTAGCTGAATTTTTGCTTGCTGGGCTATTTTTTAATTTCCCTGTTTTCCCCCACAACATGTCTGTGTTTTCTAGACTCTTTCAGACTCTTCCATGACTCAAATACCCTTCAACAATTCTTTTTCATCAAGTTTTGCCATCTTGCTTTTCGTCTTCCTCTTCCAGGTTGTTATTAAACCTGAAGAAAGCTGGAATCCGCATTCTCCCCTTGGGCTTCCCACAATTAACCTCTTTCTATGGAAAGCAATGGCCTTTTATTCCTTCTCCTCACTTTCCATCTCTTAACTAGTTTGAAGATGTAATAGCATTTTAACACTTGCCCATGGTTACCAGTTTCGTTTAATACTCTTGCAAGACTTATCATTGTTTTCATTCTTTCTTAAAGTCCTTAGGAAGTTGGAATGCTCCACATCCACCACTTCTCTCTGTTATCCGTGGTTTTGGGGTCTCCTTGCAAGGACTCCATAGCTTCTCAGTCGTCCCCAATTTGCTCTGATTCTGCTGTTGTACTGGTTCTTTCCAGAATGCTCCCTCGCTCCTTGAGAGGTGAGCCTTGAGCTCTCTATCCCAAGGCTGGGAGGCCTGTGTGCCACCATTGCTGTGATCACCCGGGGAAATGGTGAAGGTCATGGTCAGCTGCTTTTTTTTTTTTTTTTTTGGCTGCTGTAGGACTTGCCAAGGAGGGCCATCCATCTCTTGGGCAATGGAACATAGTTTCTTTGACTGGAGCTCTTTCTGATGCCCTCATCATCTCCAGGACACAGCTTCCCCCTCACCACAGAAAGCGCATCTCGCCTCCCCACGCCGACCTGTCCAGAGATTCACTCTTGCTCCGCACCACACACACAAAGGCAGAGCAAGAACTGAGTGGTGCTCTGTTCACCCCACCCACAGCCACTCCCGGTGCCCTGACCCGCGGCTGCCTTTCCTCCAGGGCTCCTTCTCTTGAAGGCCCCGTAGAAAGACTGATCATTTGCCTTGATGTCTTTGTTCTTTGAATTTATTCTTCCTTCCCCTGTCCTCCATCTTGCCTGCTGGAGTTTATGTTCCTTTCTATTAGCTGCTCTTGGGTGGGAGTTCTCTCTTTTAAAGCTACTTTTCCACCCGACTGCATCTCTGTGATTTGAACCATACAGGTTTTTCTTTCTTGCCTTATCGCTGCCTTTTTTGTTGTTGCTCTGGGACAGGCACACGGCCTTCCTCTAATCAGGTATTCCTCAGCCGACTTCATGCTGATTCTACGGATTTTAATTTGTTAACGTTTCCCTTCAGGCAGTTTCCAACATCCGGTTCCTAGGTCTTACGCAGCACTGAGTACACTGTTGGCACTCAACAAATATTAAATAATCATCATCCTCCTTTTGGAAAAAAGAAAAAAACAAAAACAAAAACAGCTGCTCTTGAATCCTGCTCGTCCCAATAGAACTATTTGTGTTCAAGTCCTCACTCCACCATGTCCAACCTAATTATGCGGAGGTCAGTTTTGTTTTGTGGCTCAACAGCACACACCGTCTCAATCAGAATCAATTCTTCGGCTCCTTAGAAAGGAATATATTCTGCCTTATTAATCATCTCGGCTTAGGAGCAAGAGGCTGATTTGAGTACCCACAACCTGCTAGACGGTACCGAGTGGGCAAAATAGATGTTAACTCTTCCCCAAGCTTACACAGTTCCAATGGGGAGGACTGAGAATGAATGATGTATGTGTATTTTTAATGGGTGATACTAATGGGTGATATAACGGACCTATTTTATTGCTGTTCTATAGCCATTTTCTTAATGATGGCCTTTCCTTATGGTAAACCAACAAGATGCAGCAGATCCTTTTGGCTCTAGGCAAGTTCTCACTTCCTTCTTGGTCTTTCAGCTTAAGAGGTGTTAGGAATTGGTAGTTCAGAGGAAGATTCAGGCACCAGCTGCTGGGGGTGGATTCCTCGCTTTACCACTTGGGTGAATGCCTTGACTTCTCTGAGCCGTGGGTTTAGCATCTGGAAATGATGGTAAGACTGGTACCCACTCCTAGGATTACTGTGATGATCAGACTCTTGGTACAGTACTTTGACAAATGCTTGGCACACAGTAAGTGCTCAGTAAACATCAGTTGTTATTGTTGAGACTGTACGTATAAAACCATCTACCAAGTTCTTTTTCATCCTCCTTACTTCCACTCCAGTGCCCTAGCATCCATCTTACAGGACATTTTTATCTTCTTGGATTGTGGGAAGCAGCAAGATCAGTGGGAAGGACACAGGGTTTGTCATCGGCTAGGCCTGCGTTTAAGTTCTCCCTCTACTACTTTCAGGGGTCGGACAAATGAATTGTTCCGGTATTTAGTTTCCTCCGTTGTGAAAATGGGGGTCGCACTGCCTTACGTGGGTGATGGTGAAGACCCATCTTGGCGCTCGCTGAACGGTCCATAAACGGTCGTTCCAGCCTCTCCTCCTGCTACGACACTTCTTGGCTGAGCAAGGAATTGCTGGGCCTCCGTCCACAGAGAGCAACCCTGTACTAGCCCAGATTCTGAGGTAAAGAAGGGATTACAAAAATATAGCCTTCTGAGAGGACTGAGAGACGGAGGAAAGCTTTCAAGTCTTGAGGACTCTCCCCACCATAGTGCTAATGTCATCGCAGGATTTGTCATACTCGAATGAAGAGGGCTGTGGGACCAGAGGGCTTCCCCTAGCAGTTACATATGCACAGGGAGGTGGAGGATGTGGGCTAACGGCACATTCCTGTATCCTCAGAGAATGCATTTTTCATTGGTCATTCACTTCATTTTTCATTTGCTATTTTTCATTATGGTATTAAACTGTGTGATAAATGAAAGGTAGGGGAACTTGACAGATGATTTGATTTCCACTCTTGTCAGATTATTTGGCTGAGTTTCCTTATGAAAATAGAAGGCAGGCCCTGTAAAATTGTTCTCGTGGATTTGTTTTTCAGCATGTTTCCCGCCACTGCCATATCTAATCTATCTATTTACCTATGATTCAGTTACTGATCTGTATCCCTCTGGAGCCTGGATACATATTGACAAAGTTTCCCATTTGCTACAGTGCCGAGTATCTAAGGAACATGCCCCATGAACTCCCAACTCTTGCTCTCCATCCTGTATTATTAAAGAGGCTTTGACCATAGCATACCCACAAAGGACACAGACTTTGCAACAAAAGAAAGTCTGTCCATTCTTCTGTTTAAATATGGAGCAGATTTTTCCTTCCCTCTTGGTAATGCAGAAAGCATAAATACAATATTGAGCGTGTTCTGCCATTTATCGGCTGCCAAAGCAAGGGTTAGCAACATAGCTATTCATACACCCAAACTTCACTGAAACTTACTATTGTGTGTGGTTCTGGGGGAAAAGAGGGACCTATGAACTCTGTAGATGCTATTAACTTCATAAATAATCACACTGACCAGGGAAGATGAAGTTGCAAAGAAAGAAAGACATTCCACCTTCCTTTCCCCTCCTAGTAGGGGAAAAAAAAAAAAAAAAGGTTCCGAGCTAGATCATATGTTTATCTGCCTTGTTGCAGCTTTCAGCAAAACTGATGTGATGTGACAAAAACAGTCTCTAAGTGGCAGCTTCACTTAGACAACACACAAATAAAAATGAGGGCCTCTCTTCGTTCGGACAGCTTTAAAGAAAATGGAAGTGCGGCAGTCAATCCTTAAGCTTAATAATGGAGTTAATTGTGAGTTGCTAAAGCAGACAAGTGATGGAGAAATGGTTTATGAGCTACGTGCTGTAAAGTGCACCCGCGTTTTCCAGGGTGCGTGCACAGCGATGCTGCTGCATCTCCCCTCTTTCTTCTACCGAAGCTTGTAAGTAATCTCAGGCTTTTATAAAAGCCTTTCCTTCTAAACTCCCCATTAAGCAGCATTCAAAAATGCATGCTCAAAGTGTCAGTTATTAGCCTTGGTGCACATCAAGCCCCTCTCTCCCTCTGGTTAATGTGAGCAGTTACTCTGCTCTTGACCTATTAAAACTTTGTTTGCTATTATACTTTCTGGCAAGCTAGTCATGTGGAAAGGTGTTGAGGAAATGAGCCGGTGTGTTCCCCAGGTGATATAAACACTTTATCAAACTGATCCCTGCCATGTTATGTAAACTATAACGGGTAGCATTCATTTTAAACAAAGAGATAAACAGATCTAATATGCTTCAGGGCATCATGCTTTATGCATGAACTCCTTTTTATTTTTATAGTTGAGGGTTTAAAAAAAATTTTTTTTTAATAGAATCCATTGTAGTGGAAAAGTAAAATAACGTCTGAACCACCACCATGGCCGCACCTACAGTTTCCAGGTTCTGAGAGTGATCTGCTTTGTTAATGTGATGTTAACTTTTTAAGTTCACTCTTAACAATTAATTTTTAACTAAAATACTATTAATAATCACAATGAAAACTCAAAAGTTAAGTGACATAATCTGCAGAGATAAAAATCATATGTACACACATTACAGTTTTAATATACGTACTTGCAAAACTTCTGTTAGCCATCTAATTTGTCACTTTCATAAATCTGTTATCACAAATATCCATTCTTTATTTTTTCCAGAAATCCCCTAGATTTTGTAGAACATTTATGTGCCAGGCAATGGGCCATAATACGAGTTTTACTTTGTGCTTTTCTACATGGTTTTCTTTCATCCTCACTGATCCTTTGAAGTGGCAATATTATAGCAATGTTACAGATAAAGATACTGAGGCTTAAAAAGTAAAATAACTTGTCCAAGGTCACCCAGCTCTGAGACAGCATTCAAAGTCAGGTGTGTCTGACTTTTTCCAAGTCTTGCCTTTGATACAGAGAGGTGGAGGAGAACATGAGCTGTGGGGTCAGGACACTGGGTTCAAATCTTGACCCTGCTACTTAACTGGTGTGAAATCTTGGGGTAAGTTACTTAATTTTCCTGACTTTTTTGGAACCCTCTTGTAAAATGGGGTTCATGGGAGTTCCTACCTCTGTGAGTTTGGTGACATACAAATGGAATAATATATGTACCTTGCCTGGAACATAGGAAGTTCTCGTTGGTCATTTGCTATTATTGTTGTTATGAATTTTATTATCACGTACTACTGCCCCCCATACATGATAGTCATGGATTTTTAACTGTTATAGTTTTTCAACCTAGAAAGTTCCCTGATCCTGGAAGAACGAAGGCTAGGAGAATTTTTTTTTTTTTAATGACCTAATACTATTCACTAAAATATCTTTTGGCCACAATGTTTGTAAATTCAACATTAAATAGTACAAAAATTCTTCTACCCCAACCCTGAGCCCTCCTCCTTTTATCTAACTGCAGTTTCCAAAGAAAATAAGTCGACTCAGGAGAGCATTTATATTTCATTACCTCTTGCAGTAAACTGAAAGTTCTGATTCAGTCAGGAGTAAGTTTGAAATAAATGGGACCATATAATGTGATGTCTAGCTTAAGTTGAAATTTTGGGGTTGATACTTTATATAGAGAATTGCCAACCTAGGGCCTATTTTCAGTAACAGGACAAAGCATGTCGGCTCCCATCCATGGCTTTTGCACTCGGTTTTGGGTGGCTCAGTTGGTTAGGTGTCTGCCTTCAGCTCAGGTCATGATTTGGGATCGAGCCCTGCATTGGGCTCCCTGCTCAGCAGAGAGCCTGCTTCTCCCTCTCCCTCTGCTGCTCCCCCTGCTTGTTCTCTCTCTGTCAAATAAATAAATGGAATCTTTAAAAAAAAAAAAAATCCTTATGGATCATGAGCCAACCCATGGTTAGGATTCTTCCAGGTTATACTTAGCATAGTCACGTTGACCGAAGAACCAAACAGATCCCTGGCATCTGAGTTCAGCCACTTTCCTCACATGGACACAGCTTCTGTTTTTCAGTTTTCTTATTTGATAAGTAAGAGCTATTAACCCCACAAAGTATTGCCATTTGTGGTGTATTTATAGAATAATTTGTTAGGATTATTTGCATCTGCACTGAAATTGTTTTTGAGTTCTTTCCAACTGGAGAGATCCATCAAAAGGGCTGAAAATGAGTGAAAATGACAGGAGTATGTTCCAAATGCAACAGAAAGCCACTCTCCCACCAAATGCAGTTTTGGCTGAATTCCTTCCTTCTTTATATAGCCAAGATAATTCTGCCCAAGGGATAGGGATAACTACCCGAGTTGGGTGGAAGCAGTAACCAGATGACCAATACCATGTGCATTTTTGAAGAGAATCTGAAAGAACATGACAATTAATGTGGAATAGAGGACAGAACTGAAAACACTCCTTTGAAGCACTCTTCCAGAATGTTCCCCAGTGCTGATTTCTGCATCCCTCTCTAGAAAGCCGATGGTTTGATAATCTACGTTCTTCCTACCACACCTTAATTTCATCTTGTCTCTTCTACACAGTTGTTTCCAATTTCCTTCTCTTAGTCGATGTTAAGATCCTTGAGGCCACATCCCATTTCTTTTTCATCTTCATATCCTTCAAAACATGTGGTAGAGGTCTTTGCACATAAGAGTTTGGGGTGAACAAACAGGTCATTAGCTTATTTGATCACACGTTGTATCCCATGGGTAGAGAGTGACTCAGCAGGAGGACTGTAGGTACTCAAATGCTTAAGTGAATGAATGAATGAATGAGCAGATCACTAAAGAGCTGCTTCAACCCCCTCTCTATAGGAATCAATGAGACCAAAGGCAGCTGGAAGCGGAGCTGTGTCTGTATACCCTGCAAACTATAACTCTCATGACATATTCACTGTGCTTTAGGAAACAGAAACAATTTAGTGACCTAAGTAGAAAGCCGGACATAAAAATTGATGAAAGAATTTATTGCAACAGTAATTCTTGCTGTGTCTGGCAATCATGATCTGCTTTGAAGATTTGAGCAAACCCTTTCCCAAGAACCATGCGCTTTTGTCCATACGCCCAGTTTTCTGTACAGTACTCCCCTTGCCATGGGTTGACCAGATTCCCAGGTTAGCAGACTTTGCTCTCATAAGGACAGACTTTGAAGTTCAGGTTTAAATTATGAGATCGATGATCAGGCAAAAAAATTATTTCTCCGTTGGCAGTTTCCAAATTGTAAGATGGAAATAATATACACCTAACCATACAGGATTGTTCTGAAAGTCAAATGAGCAGACACGATCACATATTTAAAAATACTTGGTAAAAATGTAAAACGCCACATTCCTTAGAGGTGTCACAATGGTGATGCTTCTCTGCATTGGGTCAGGGTATGTACCCGAACCTTAGAGTCATCCGCTTCTATGCTCTTTTTCTCTGCCCTTTGTTTTCACGGACTCCCTTGTATTCTTTGTTTCAATGGGTGCCTCCCCTACTAGCCTCTAAGCTCCCATAAGGCCAGAAGTGCGATTTTATTCATCTCTTTGTCTCTTCTTCCTCCAGATCCTAGCTTAATGTCTTACGTGTAATTGACAATTAAATAACATTTAGAAACACGTTTTGGATAGTACCTGAGTCTCCCACATTGGTTTCAATATACGGTGGGATGAATTGCAGGGAGTTTCAAATAGCTAAGTGGATTGGTCAGACGGCCCTCATTTGGATAAAATACTGGATTTAGCAGCATACTTACTTTATAAGTCCTGGATACAATCACCATCTAGAAAGGGGTGATTTATTAAGTGGCTAAAACATTCTCACAGCTATAGGATAAGCTTTTCAGCCTCTACCTCCATTTGCGAGCACCTAAAAATCAAAGAACTAATAAAATCCAATCACCCAGAACTTCTTCCCGTAGACAGACTGAATTATAACTTTTTAATTTAGGCAGGTAAAGAATTATTACAGTAGGACTCTAGGGCAGGAATGTGTTAATAAAATCATCCTCTCTGCCTTTTCATTTAAAATAATCCCTTGAGCTGATTAAATGAAATATCACTTGTTTAATAACTGACAGAACATTATTTTTAAGCACAAATGTTTTGCATATCTCCGCTTCCCATTTTTAATTCCAGGCACAGAAGGGTGGAGGCACTGACATCACACAGAGGGAGTCAGGCTCCGCGCTCAGATGCGGTCTGCCCTGTCATCGTGGCATCTATAATTTAGTGTGAAGCAGCGAGGTAGACAGAGCATTATCATTAGAAACCATTCTGAACAGGGATATAAAACACAGTCGCAATAACACTTGTCAGAAAGGTGACTCCAGTCAGAACTCATATCCACGAGTTTCAAGATAAATGCTGACACGGCAGCCATCCTACAAAGACCATTATTGCTTTAAAAAAAAAACAAGCCAAACCCCCAAACAAAGCAAACCCATGAACCTTCCCCAGAGTGAACAAGTTAGTGCGAAGTTTGCATCTGGGGTGGCATAAACTTTCCGTGATTTACAGCAAGCGTAGCCTGTCTCCACTTGGATAAGGTATTTTATGATGCCACCGAGGAAGGATCCAATAGCATTTTGGGTTTAATGATGTTAAGCTATTTGGAATTCTTTCCCCCCTGTTATTTGGAATATATGAGCTGTGCCCCTAAAACAGGTCATTAGCTGTGCGGTGGTGGGTTCACTGCCTCGCCCACAGGACCGCTCTGCTGGTGCTTGTGTTTGCTCTGTCTTCTATATTTAGAAAAATCTCTTGCACTTGGTACCAGGCTCTGATTTAATAACCCCGTTCTGCTGACTTGATAAGCTGCGAAACCTCTGAGAAGAATCCCAAATCTGAATTACAGTGCTAATTACTCTAGCTCAGGCAAAGGGTTTCGGTGTGGAATGTTCTGTTAGTGCCCGTTTCACACGGAGCACTGTTTGTCGCCAGGGGTCACGGGGTGGCGTCCCGATTCGCTTTCTCCTCCTCCATGGAAGCAGCTGCTTCCTGGTGCCCTTTCTGTCTTCAAGCCTAGAGCAGCTAACTGCTTGGTGATTCAGGGCAAATAACTTTCTCGGAGTGTCTAGAACTAATTTAGAGAGTGCACTTTGGTTTAGGAATAAAGGACATATTATAAATGCGAATTTACAATTTAGCAGAGCTGTTTTCCTTACACAAGGAACCACTGTGATATCCAAGTATAATTTAAGAAAGCTCTGGTCCTTTTACTTGATTTTCCTTCATTTTATCTTAAAACAAGTTCCCAATTCTTTCAGCTTTTAATTGTTTATTTTCTGACAATTAAAAACATGAAAACAGAAGTGAAAGTGGGCATGTGGTAGAAAAAGGAAAAATAGGTTATATGGTGAAAACAAACGTGGCTTCCAATTCAGCTTCCAAATTTCTTAGAACCTCTCCTGGAGGTTCTTTCAAGTCCCCAATTTCTTATACATCCCCGCAGGGATCTTTTATGCATTTGTCAATACATGTTTCTGTAGTTCTTTTCTCAGTGCACAAATAACAACAGCCTCTATGAGGGGTTCTGCCCTTTGCCATTTTTTGGCTTCATAGCTTGGAACCTGTTCTATATATACGTATATGTTCAACACTTTTTTTTTTCCTAGTCTGTGGGTAGAACTTCATTTATTGAGTCAAGTCCCCGCTAATTATAGATCAGTTCTATGCATTTTCGTGAGAGCAATAAAGTTACAATGGATATTCTTATGTTTTTTTCTATAAAGAATTATTTTAAGTACATAGTTCTAGAATACCTACGTTGCCTTTGTGAAATCTAAGGAAGGGAATTAAGGTTTTATAGCTAATATTTAGGGTAGAGGACCACTAATTCAGAATGACCTGAAAGCAAGATAGAATGTGGACACTTAAAATAATGAGAAAATATTTTTTTAAGTTCTACAATATGATTTATCTCCTTTGGGGAATAACATTCTTTTACAACATAAGATATTCCCATGGCATTCTGTGAATATCTTCTGAGTGTTGGAGAGGCAGCAGCCTTTAATGAGATCTATCTCTTGAAGCAAGCAGGCTTTGATGAATGAAATCATCAAGAAATTGCCTCCTCCTCCCAAAGAGCATAAGAAACTGCCCAATTTCATGGCAAAGTCACATATATTTGATATATATTTATAATATATATTTAAAAACATTCTTTCCTTTTATAACCAAAAAGGGGAATCAAAACACTTAATATTGATGTATCTTCTGAAAATTCTGGCGGTCACCCCTGTTGTGTATCTTAGCACTTGTAGTTCTTTCTATCGTGTCATTGTAACTGAGTGACAGCCTGTAGAACTTGTCAGTTACCCTCTCGGTACCCCACCAGAACCCCAGCTCCTTGGGGGCAGCTCTGCTACAGGGCTTTACAAATAGAGGGCTGTGTGAGTTGTAAAATGAGTCTCCATTCACTCAAAGTAGAGTAGAAAGAAGACATTCTCCTTAAGTATTAGGTTATAAAGAGTTCTTCTAGAGCGGAAGTTTCTCATAGTCTTTTACTGTAATTGTACCCATTTGAGAGAAAGACACACTGAGCAGGAAAAACTGAACTACCCTGCCTATGCTAGGCTGAAGAACATAGTTCTTTACCAAGTTTAACAAGCTCTCTTCAAAGTGTTACCCCCATTAATAGATCCATATATTAAATCAGTATATTCTTAAGAAAAAGAAAAGAATTTTTTCTGGTTTTGCTCTACATGGATATGTGATTGATGTGGTTTTCCTAGAAACTTAGTCAGTGGCTGAGTTACAGCTTTAAGACTTAACTTCTCTAGAATCATTTTGGGTCTCAGTTTCCTGTACTTTCCTATCACCCCTTGAGAAGACTGACTAAGGTTCAATCTGATCAGGCTAGTTTTAGAGAATGGATTAGTTGCTTATTACAAACTGAACTTTTATTTGTCATGATGCCAGAAACACATTGCCCTCAACTCCCCCCACCCCACATCCCTCATAATTCAATTATATGTCAAAAAAAGAAGACAAGGTTTTTTGATTTAGAGAATACATAATTCAAAACCTGTTCTTCCTAACGGGCCAGGACTCCAGTCAAGAACAAAAGTTCACCCCACCCTTCCCACAGTGTTTGTATAAATTCTGGCTGCGTGAGTCACAGCAGCCTGAGGGCAAATTCGGCCTTCAGAGAAGGTGAACAGAACTGCTGTCTGATAGACTCCCGGAAGCAGGTCTATATACCAGACAGAGATGGCTCAGAGAAGTTTCAGTGATGTAACCAGACATCAGGATATCCAGGGGTGTGATACAAATCCTTATTTGGAACAAACTTTTCTACATTCTAAGAGGACTTTGGCCTCAGAGTAGCAGTAGCTGGCTTCATCCACCCAAAGTGGAAGAAAGACAAGGTTTTTGTAAAGCCCAGAAAAGACCCATCACAGAACGTATCATTACAAGAGAGACATGGACTGTAAGCTCATCCATGCACAGAGAAAATGGCCCTGGGAGGGTAACTGGGTCTTCCAAGTTGATTCGGGTGACTCAGGAGTAAGTAATGTTTTTATAGCGCACAATCAGCAGATTCTAGATGCGAGGGTAACTCCTCCACTTCTCTTCCCTGAACAAATTATCATGAAGTCCTATACATTATATATGAAACAAAAGCAATAAACAAAACATACTGAATTTTCTTGCTGGAAACCAGGAGTTTGGGCTTCCAGCAAATGTACTTTCCGTCTCTGGCAGCAAACTAAATCACATACAGATTAAGTTAGGTGGGGGAATGAATTTCATCAAACCTGTGTTGGATAATCGAACTTGGATGTAGAAATCAACAGCAGCTGCTATGGCTATGGGGTTAGAGTGTAAAAATCCTAGGGACCATTGCTCACCTATAAAAATAGAAAAATCAGAAGATAACTCCCAAAGTCTTACACCATGCTCTTTACCCAACGTGTTACTCTACCGAGTTATTTAAAACACTTCAGGGTTTATAAAGCATTTTCAAATATGATGCCCTCAACAATCCTGTGAGTGGGGATTCATCTTATTTTTGGGTGAGGAAGGAGGCTCGGAGTGTCCCAGTACATGTGTAAGGTGAGCCAGTGGGTAGGGACAGACCTGGGAGGGGAGGGGAATGTGGGTCGCTCTCTCCTGGTGGACAGTTTTTTTCTGTGATACTTCATCTGTCTCATGAAAGGACTTCATTGACTTAGCACTAGTAGGTGTTGAACAAATGCTAAATAGGTTGACAGAGTCACAGTGACAGGTTTAGGTAATCACTAGGACCAGGGATGACCCACTTGGGGAGTCAGAAGAAGAGAATACTCATTGGAGGAAGATGAAAAGTCGCCATCACAATATCCTTTCGATATTCTCCCTTCAGTCACAAAACTGAGGTAGAGTCACAGAATTTTTAAAACTATTGTAAGGACACCCAGTTCACATTTCCTAAATGCAGAGAAGATAAGAAAACAATGTTTCCTTTTTGAGAGGAATTCAGTTAACTCCCCAGTGAATACTAGCATGGAAGCCCCCCTCCCTTATAACAACATAAGAGTAACCCCGTATTAGGTGCGACCTGACTCACACAAAAAAATGCCACAATTAAAACTACAGGCATGAATCTGGGTTTTAATCATCAGCTAAAGTTTTAGGTCATTTTGAAAGTATAAAAGGGAATTGTGTGGTAATCAATTCCTTTTATTTGTTCTTTCTTTTGTCTTTGTCACTTATGTAGAAATAGAAAACAAATTATAGCTACCCTATAGCTCTCACAAGTCAGAATAATTTAGTTTCAATAGACTTGGTGATACTGTTTAAACCTTGAAAGTTAATAAACATGGATTTGTAGAATTAAAAATATTGAACTACTGGAGTGCTACTAACTCACAAAATTAAAGTTTTATAACCCAAAGTCGAAGACTGTATTCCACAGTTTAAATATTTCATATCTGACATTTTCCAACTCGACAATGTGAAGTCTGATTTTGATTTTTCAATCCAATATGAGTTTGGGAGTTTAATTCAAAATCAAGATAAAACCATTTCTGAGATGACTTTCTTTCTGTTGTTCCCTTCTTACTAGGTGGTGTATTTTTTCCCCCTGCTTTGGGAAATAAACTTGTCTAGCTAATGGTGGTGTATGTATATTGGACAATGCTCTGCCCAGGAATGAACCAATTATTGCATATTGCTAAAGGGTAAGAACCTTGGCAATCTGAGTCTCTAATGCATTTAGTACATGAGCAGGTTAACTATGAATGATATTGAAAGAAAATATTTTTTGTTTCTTTTTTAATACTATGAGCTACTAAAGAAGGTCCCCAGGAGTGGCCATCTCAGACGGAGACAGGAGTTGGAATGTTGGGTTTGTGGTTCTGTATGGTCTTCCCTGAAAGAACCTCGGGGGTCAGGATGGGACTTTCCATGCTGTGGAGGTACTTTGTTAGTTGATCAGTTGTGTGGTGGGATGAAGTGATGACATAACACAGGGGTAGGCTTCCTTGCACTCAAACATGGCAGCAGCCAGACAAACAGCTTTGTTCTTTACAAGGCCTCTGGAATCTATTCAAGGCATTATGGACATTGAAAGAGGCTTCTACCAAAGAGCAGACATAGAGAAATAAAAGATCTGGAAAAGCCATCAGGGTTCACCCAGAAAGGCAATGTAACACTTAAAGGGATTTCCCACCTATGTGGCCTTGCTCTTAGAGCATATCTGATGGAAGTATATGTTATTGACTGTAGGAAATGAGATTAATCAATACAGCTTGATGTTCATAGACAGAAATGAAGATCTCCATGTAAACATCAGGACCATGTTGACAGGGTCTTAGGAAGAACCAAGGAATGCTCATGGTTCTTAGCTGTGTATAAAACGAAGGGCCGGCCTACCACTGAGGAAATCCTGTGCAAGAGATCTCTGACATGCTATCAGCTTCCCTGTCTTCACTTCTTACTTAAACAATGAATGGGAAGAGCCCTTAAGACCTCACCAGGAGTGGAAACCTTAAACTCAAGTTCTCTCCCACGGTCCTTTTGCCAAAGTTAAAACTTTTGGTTTTTTTTTGGGGGGGGGCTGTAGTTAATGAAGACTGATAGAATGCGAACTCCAAGTCAGCAAGGATCTCCTTAGACCCATTTTGTTGTCAAATTCACTTTCTGAGTAAACGGAGAAACTAACACATATCATTTCTTAGATAATGTTTTAATATCCTGCACTGAATAAAACTTTTTTTTAATCAAGTTGCAATGGTAACACAGAACTCCACAAGGGGCTAGGGGGTTGCAGATGGCTGCATTACTCTGAATGTTCAAGCTTGACTGACCCATTTCATCAGCACTGTCAGAGCCTTGCACTGATACATGTTGACAACATTTAATCTTAAAAAATTGAAAGAAATGAATTAATATGCAAATTTCATCAGCTTTGTAATAAAAATGTCCTTGAAAAAAAACAGTGAACATGACCCCCGAGGAATTGTGTGAATTATCCCAGCTCAATTCTTTAAGTTAGTCAGAGGTACGCGGGTCCACAAGGAAATCAGTGCAGATTTGACTTGGAAATAATTATGATGAAGAACAAAACACAAGCAGGTTGAATAAATGTAACAACTTGGGAAAAAGTCTTAGTCCTGTTTGTTATTCACTTTGAATTAACAGGATTAGGTTTGGTTTTTTGAAAATAAAGGAACACCACCGTGTAATTTTAACACCTAAGTAATGTGAAAACACTATTTTTTTTAACTATCAATTTTAGTGCATATTAAAAAATCACATCTGACAAACTCAGGTCTTTTTTGGGGGGGAGATGTAACCAAGTGCAGCTTTTTGACAAAGGAGAGAATTCTAGGAAACTCTTGTATTTAGACCAGGGTTTATAGGGGATTTCTGGATTAATCATTTTGACAGAAAAGGATAGTCAAGTCCTTTCTAATATAAATATGGTTAACTGATTTTTGCTGATACTGAAGTGACCAGTTATTTCACTGAATTTACCGAACTGATGGGATCACGTAAACATAGGCTCGAGATGTGAGTCTGACTTACAGTAATCTCCACAGGGGCATGTGGAGGCAGACTACTGAACCGCATATTCATTCCAGAACAGTCATGCAGGTAGGCAGATGACTACAGCTCTCTGCCTTTGGGTCTGGACTCAACTGTAAGAAAGTGATAACGGGGGTTGGGCACAACAATTGAATATCTGTATCTAAAAGTTGAAGGTTTTTAATGTCCCTGGAGGAAGAGATGGAAGGTTAACAAAGGGACATCAACCATGAAAGAAAAACAAAAACTGTCATATCAGTAAGAGCTTACCAGAGGTCAAAATGAAGGAATGAATGAATGGTCTGAGGATAGATCTCGTTTCCTCTGCCCAAGTAAAGTCTCATTAATTTAAATAGATGTGTAAATATTAAGGGAAGACACGTGGTTTTTACATCAACCTTTGCATCTTTGTGCCACAGGCTAGAACATTTCTCTCTCTGACCTCCCCACGATGAATCATCCAATCTCTGGGGTCTGAAAGGAATTCACTTTGCCATTGGTTTTCAGTTGTTATTCGGGGCACTGCTGATTTTGCCAAGGTGAAGTTTACACAAATTAAAGCTCTTTTCAAGACATCGGTGTGATCTCAATGCTTGCTTAAAAAAATAAAAATCACACCCACATCTGACAGTCTCCCACGAAGACCCCAAATCAGGATTGTTAATCTGAAAAACTCTACACCATCTTTCAGAGGCTCTTGAAATCCTGAAATTTTCCTGTTTTCACATATGCTTGGGAGACCAAGGCATTATAATACAGACTTTGCCCAGCCAAATTAATCTCTTCTGTAAGCTTTTGTGGTTCTCTACAAAAGGCTTTTAAGTTTCTCCTTTCTTTCTTAATCTACCATCAGTAAAATCCTACTTTTATAGTGCCCTTTGCACCTGCTTGCATAAAATGAATAACCCAACAGTTTAATTATGCACTATGCTATCGGTTGGGAGGTGATATAAAGTTGCAGATAGAAAAAAGAATAAAAACCTCTTTTGGTATCCAAAATTAATATATGTCAAGCTCAGGGTAAATCTTAATCTTTTCGAAACATTTTTCTAAAATAGATGTTCTTTTATCATCTGGCGCATCAAGACCCGTTGGAGGGAGGGAATAAAAAAAAAAAGGCATTTGGTTAACATGCTGCAGAACAGCACTCTCTTTTCCACCTCACTTCAGGCTGTTCTTGAAAGATCTGAACAGTTGTATAATAATGAAAAATGGGCAATACTTGGGGGGCATTGCCTGCGCTCACATACCTCCGCCCACGCATTCATCATTCTGCAGGTATTGTCAGTGAAAGTTTAATTGCATAAACACTCTGTAACTGTCCTGTCATATTTCTTGTCAGTCTGGATTCCCTCTCCGGGCTCACTATCTCACAAAACTATAATTGAATTGCTACCAAATCACAAGAGTTTCCCCCCACCCCAAATAAAATCTTTATGAATAGAATTTGTTTCCTATCAGCAGATTTGACAAATTATGGCAGAGGAAGGGCCCTGGTGATAATTTTTGAGTTTATTCTCAATCTAGCTATTTGCTGAATGCCCTTATCTATTTTTTAAAAAAAAAAACCTTAAAGCCCTGGTGCGGGGGGAGCGGGGGGGATAGGGCGAGCATTCAGCAACCCTAAGGGGCTTGGTGGTAATAATTCTGCAGGACCAAAGGAAGCCAGTGGAAAAATGGGAAGATTATCTTTGCCCTACTGTGGAAGGGCGCTGATGGTAAATGAAAGATGTATGAATTCAGAATTAAACTAGGAATCTGTCAAAACGAAGATTTCACCAAACTATGTGAATTCTTAGTTACGAGGTATTAAGTAACCAATTTCGTCAAGTGTTTATTCCATCAAACTCTCCTTTCTTTTCTCCTTGCACCAAACCTTTCCGTGATCATTACTCATGTATGAGCTCTGAGCAGCCAGATTCTTTGACAGATTTTTAGGACCATGAACAAATGAAAATTAATCAAAGCCATGACATGCAATTTACTAAATATGTGATCATGAAATTTTAATGCATTTAACAACATTGTCAAAGTATTAATAGCTTCCCGAAACGAGTAAAACAGAATGTATCTGATGGGGACTAAGGATTATCTTTTGTCTAGTCTGTTTCATTTTACACTCTTGTAAACCACAGCCCCACCCCCCAGTTTCACAGGATGAGGTCTCAGCCAAGACCTGAATTTCAGCCATTCTCTTTTAGAATTCTATCGGTAGTATGGGCATGAAATATAGCTCCTGGTGAATAACTCTTAAATGGGATGGGGCTTCACCCAGATTGACAAGTGTCTGATTGTTTATGTTTTTTAAATGTGCTTATCAAAACCATGTAGGATTGATGGGTGTTTTTAGATGAAGTTATGTTTTTGCAACAGACTTAATTTAGGACTAAGGTTAAGGCTTAGGATAAATGAGTGCATTAGATGATTAAAGAACATTTGTCTTGCGGGACACTCAAGTCATTTATTTATGACACTTAAAAACAAGCTAGGAAAGAAAGCACCATGGCTTTAGCAAAATCAGTTTTATACAAATGTTAAACTAAAACTAATGACTTTTTTTTAATGGAACTCTGAGATATGCCAGTTTACTAGATATCCAGAGGCAGAATCAAATGTGCAGTAGAGTGAGCATGATGAAAAAATACTGGAATTTAAAAAGAAAAGTCTTAGTGCTGTGTATATGTGTGTAGGTATGCCCATGTGAACCTTCTTCCAGAAGTTTTTTGTTTTTTTTTTTTAATTACAATTGTTTCTTTATTTGAGGAAGTAGTTCTTCTGCCTCTCTTTAAAATGCTCTCTTTTATGGGAGAAGATTTTCTGATGGTATGGGAATTTGGACTATTGTACTGTCCTGTACTGGGTATGATAAAATACCTTGTCAGGGACGATGGGATGGCTCAGGGGATTGGTAATAGGATATATAGAGCCTTTCACCCATAGGTCATCGGCTTGAATTCTGTCCAGGTTGGTGGTGACTAAAAGTCATTAACATCTCATGACTGCTTGGTGGCCTATGTGAAATGAGTTTCTTAATTTATTTATTTAAGTCCATATATAGTACCTATGGCTGGGGCATCGGGGCATCTCTCTTGCTTTTACAGAAGCACTCCACAAAATCTACTACACTCATTTCAGTTCTCAAGATTCGTGATGAACTGAAGCCCTCCTACACGAGATAAATGGATTCATTTGAAGTTCAAACCAATAGCAGAATACATCCACCTGTTCCCTAGCACAACCCACAAGGATGTGGGGAAGCTGATCTTATAGTAAAAGGAGCCACAGGTTGGAGAGACCTAACATCCAGTTTCATGTCACTTAGTCTCTCGTGGAGCCTGATCCGTGTTGTGGTTGGGGTGACGTCATGACGGCCCAGCCAGATAAAGAGGGAAAATAGCAGTCAAGCACATCATGTATGCTATGCATGGGCTAAATCATGGTGTCCTAAGCAGAACACATTTTAATGGACCAGGCTAGAAGCCGCAAACCTTTGGAGACCAACATCAAGGTCTATTCCAAAGTGGACCTGGGCAGCCTCCAAGCTAGCCTCAGAAAAGGGGAAGGCAGCAGGCATATCTTGGTGTTCAGAATCTAGAAACAGTGGGATGGACCTTCTAGAATAAAAATTAGGTGCCTCTGTTAGGCTTTACGAAAACCAAGGATACAAAAAAAGGTGAATTTGCAAAACAGAATCTGTGCATTAGAGAAGCTGGAAGAAGGTGAATTAAGTATTTCTGAGTCTTTCCTCTTAAATGGAGGCTTTCCAAAAGGACTCCACTTAAAGGGAAAAGAGGAGGGAGAGAAGGGGAGTTGCAGAGAGGGAGACAGGAATGAAGAAAAGAAAGGAGGGGAGAGAGAGAGGGAGTGAGAGGGAGGAAGGTAGGAAGAGAGGGAGGGAATTTTCAGAAACATACCTACTGGGTGATATGATCCATGTAATATTTGAGCCCTTTAAGTCAGATAACTGGAACATGGTATCAGTGAAGCCCAAGTTCAACCTTACATGGACAGATGCCAACTTTATGTCACTTAACCCCTGGCTAGCTTTCTCATAAGGAATAACTTTAGTAATAAGAGAATAATTAGCTCAACGTTATTAATAATAGTGCTAATACTCACTGAATACTTAGGATGTGCCATAATACTGTTCGAAGCATTTTATTTCATGTATTTTTTAAAAATATTTATTTATTTTTAAAGAGAGCATGAGCGTGTGAGTAGGGAAAAGGGCAGAGAGAGAATCTCCAGCAGACTTCATGCTGAGTGTGGAGCTGATATGGGTCTAAGTATCATGACCCTGAGCTCATGACCTGAGCTGAAACCGAGTCAGATGCTTAACTGACTGAGCCACCCAGGCGTCTTAGATGTATAAACTCACAACACCCTTATAAGGTATGTTAATATGCTAATTTGTTTGAGGTTAAAACCAACAGATGATTATTCCTACCCCATTCTCCAATCTATGCCAGAGAACTAAAATTGTATAATGGGCAAACTGAGGCACATGTAAGTTAATTAACTTGGTTAAGGTCATATTTCTAGGATATGACAGAGCCAGGAGTTCAATTCATGAACACAAGCTGTCTGGTTCAAAGACCCTGTGTACTTACCTATTGGCAACTACTATAGAAATGGTTTAGAAGTATGTCCTACAGTTGGGGTTAGGACTGTCATCTTATGTCATCAACTCTTAGTTATTAGAGCAACCTGCCAGTTAACAAGACTGCCGATTTTTAAAATCCACGATGTGGGTAAGAGCTTTGAATTAAATTGCTAGAAACCAGAGAAAACAACCTCGTAGCTGATGACCACACCACACTGCGTCTCCTATCCCATACCTCTGACATATGCCCTTGGATCTACAACCAGAGGTAACTGGTTGGGGTTATCACTCAGGGGAGGAAAGCGATGTGCAAAGCTCTGGGTAGCCATGATCATACCCTTCCACCATGACCTCTTGGTGTATTGCTATGGTTCTTGGGAGACCAGAGACTTGTGCTCTGCCTGTGTAAATGTATAGGAGGGCAGGCTAAAAGAGGGATGGATATGAGACCCTGCAAAGGAAAGCTTGGGCTGCTCTAAAAGTGGTGAAACTTGGAGAAGACAGGTCTTGACTTAAAACTTTAGTTAATTATGAGTTAGATTGACCTAGGAGCTCACCTTTAGGAAAGTTTGAAGGGCATCCTGAAGACTGATGAGAGCTACCTGGGAGAGCTATCAAAGGAACTAGATAATTTGACCTCTGAGCTGAGTGGCTTGACAGTGATCCTGCTTACATAGGAGTGTCTTGGAAGAAGGGACAGGCGTGGATGGGAAGGAGTGGCATCTAGCTGGTGGAAACAAGATCATGAGCTTAATCATGTGTTTCTGGGTGTTAGAAGTTTCTCTCCCTAAAAAAAAAAGTTTCCCATAGTCAAATAAATTAGGAAAGAGGAATTATTATTGATCACAGAAATTTCAAATGTTCATTAAATTAATGCTCATTGCTACTCTCCAAGGAGAAGACAGGGTATGAAGCTTTTCCCTCTGCTCTTCTGGGGTATCTTATTCCAAAGAACATCTCACAAAGGCAGGTATGATAAGGAGCACATTTTGGGTGGAAGTATGGGCTTAGAATCTGTATCAGCTCTGCATTCTAGAAAGCAGAGGCCAAGAGGTCCGTTACAAATTGATGTATAGGTTTACCTCTTGTTTATAAAATGGAGACATCTATAAACTGAATCTTTCTATAGAGATCCTTTTGATTCCTTTTATCACTTGGTTTATGCGAAATATAAGTTCTGTGAGAACAGGGACCCTCCTGATAACTGGTATATTCTAAGAACTGGAACAGGGCTTGACCCATGGACATGCAATAAATAATGACTGGATGAGTAAAATAATGAATGAGTGAATGTTTTTCAAATCTTAGAGTACTGGGCTTATGTTTTTAGACTTTCATATTACTTTTGTGAAATGGAAGGTATTTCTCTAAATATTAGTCAGATTTTTAATTCATTTTTATGTTACCAATTATATCAATTTTTGCCTCATTTGGACTAGCAGTAATTTAGGGGATCAGCAGATAGTTTTGATTCTCCTCCAATATCAACACTCACTCCATTTAATAAACAGATGGCTGGACAGAGGAAAGCAGAGTTTTAATCCTTTATGATGTCACTAATTTTACCATTGGTCTTTCTGGTATTTTTGTCTGGAGAGGAAATCCCCTGACAAGTAAGCAGCACTGACCAGTAGACTGATATTTTATCAAAGGGACATGATACACTTGAATAAACCATAAAGAGGAACAGCTTTGAACCCTAAGGGAATTTATATCTTAATATTTTATGATCAATAGCATATGTAATTTAGTAATTTTCAAATTTTTCCAGATTTTATTATGAGTTGATGAAAAAGAGTGGACAGATGGTATCATCAATCCTAATCATGTGAAAGCTTGAGACTTGCATAATTTCTAAAATATTAACCACTATTAGCTCCTGGCTAAAGACTGACCACAAGTACATTTCTAACTTTTTTCTATTATCTTAGGTCCAAATCACCATTTCTTCTGTTGCAAGTCCATTCAGTATGTCCTCTCAAGCTCTATCCACTACTTTTGGATTTAAAAAATGGCCTCTTGAATGGTTTCCTTTACTTCCAGTCTGCTCTGTTCAACACATCCTACATACTCTTGACTTGATCAAGTATCAAGTCCAGTGGACATAAGTTACCTACAGACAGGAATCAGCATGACAGTGGGGAGACCATTCTAACAGTCAGAGCTGCCTGGGAAGGATGGAGGATGAGGTCTCAGGGGTTGGACAGCTATTTTAGATAGATGTTGAAAAACATCTCGATGAAATGGTTAAGGATGAGAACTCTGATGTCAGACTGCTTGGTTTCAATTCCTAGGCTATCTACCTACTACTACCACCAACGGTGTAATTTTTCCACATTAAATTTTTTTCAGTTTACTTCATCTGTAAAGTGGAGAAAATAATGATACTTTCCTCATTGTATTTTGTGAGGCATGAATGAGACAATGTATACATTAGGTTCAACAGAGTGTTTGACTCTAGGTGACCATTCAATAAATACTAGTAGTTGTGTTGTTTAAGGGATTCAAGAGTCCACAGTGGTCATATAAGACGACACACAAGGGAGGATCCTTCCAAAATCAAAATTTATTTTTATATTTGCTTTTAAGTGATAAAATGATGTTTTCTTTGGGTTACTGCTCTGTTTAGTAATTTATACCCAGAACATCTCCTACGATTCTCAGTTGCTTTTCCCTGGCATTCCAGCTCTTCCAGGATCTGGCTCCCTCCTAGATGGGCATGCACCTTTGCTTCAGTGAGAAGACTGGTCTTCTCTCTGCCTCACAAATGCATCCCACTGGACCACTTGGGACGATTCCCCCAGTAGATCATCCTACCTCTTTGCTCTTAGGTCAGTTTTCATGCAGCACATGCCACTGCACCCTCCTCATCAAAGTCACCTATAGTCACTGAGCCTCTCCTTGACTTCTTATACCACTCGCCATTTTTATGCCCCAGTTGAGGGTAGTGGCACTATTGTTATTCTTGTTCCTCTGGCTGTTGTGTCTAAGTCTTCTACTGAGGATGATCAATTTTCTAAGGGCAGGTGTCCTATCTTCTACCTCTCACGTTCTCTGCAAGCACCCAGCAAAGTTCTCGAAACAAAACACATGGCCCGCGTTCAAATCCTGGGGCCACAGTCCACTGTGATGTGAGTCAAGTTCTTTACTATCCCTAGTTCTGGCCAAGGGTCATTGTGAGAAATACATTACTTAAACATGCCTACTCTTGTAATTGTTATATAGAGATAAAACATAGTAAAAGCTATTTATTAATATCACCATTAATGTTCCTAGAATAGTTGCAGTAAGTTAAACCTTGGGTAGAAAAAGCCAAAATAGTCAGTACAAATTTCCCAAGCTAGCATTTCCTGAATTTGTTAATGAAATCAGTGGAAGGGAGATAGTTTGGGAGCACCTCCCATTCAGAACATTCCTATAGGGCCAAAAAGATCAATCATCAGAGGAACTAATATTCCTGTGAACCTATCATGCAGCAGACATTTTTTTAGGTTAATTAAATAAGCAAAACAAAACAGAAGACAACCCCAAAACCCTTGGCGGTGTGCATCAGAGTCCCTGACAGTCATGGTCTATGTATGTTTGGGCATGTCAAATGAACTTGCTCCCAAAGAAGCAATACTCATGGGCTGTTAATTTCAGGGTTGACGTTTCTAACCTGAGACAGTTCTCCCGGGACTGCCAACAGCAGTGGCTTGTAAGACAGTGCTGCTCTCCCCATCCACTACGGTGTCCTCATTGTCATCACCACACTTCTGCATTGTGTGAATAATCTGTCCCCCTCACATGATGGTCAGCTCCTAGAAGGCAAAGAGCTCTATCTTTCTTTCCTCTGTACTTTGTATAACGTCTGACACACGACAGACGTTCCTCAATAGTCTATAGAATCTCTAGTATCGTATCTCTAATATGAATTCTTGAATAAGAATTCATGTACTGTACTCTAGTTAATAACAACTACAGAAAAGACACAGTTTCAAGCTAGTTTTGTCAATGGAAGAGAGGTGGTGTTTTCCATGGGTCCCAAGAAACCATGATTGTGTTTCACGAGCAGATACATCCAGGAGGACAGGACTGATTCCTGATAGGGTCCTCATGGACCCTATTGTTCTTCTGGTTCTTTTCCCACATCATTCCTGTCTTGGAAGACTGGTTCTGAAAAGAAGAGCCTGGAAAAACTTTCCAGAGCCTAAGGCAGAACGGAGGTCAAATGCACAGGGATAATTTTGGCTGTGCTCTTGGCTGAGAAGGCAGGCAGCTAATGGCGACCAAGAGACTCAGGGCTGAGTTTTGCCTATAATTGATTCAGATGCTACTGTTCACTGTGGTGTGAGGAGTTTCAATGCAGGGATGAAGGAAGGATCAAGGATAACGTGGAGGATTTTAGTTCTAAGGGAGAGACTATATTTAACAAAAATAGAGTTTAGCCAATGAACTATGTGCACTATGTGCATAAGGGGATACTTAAGTTTCTGGATGCCAGAAGGCTCTTGGAAAAAATTCTTCTCCAGGGTCTCCTTGGAGGTCTGCTATCAAGGTTTTGTCTCCCTTTCCATCCAATTCCTAGGCTTTGTCCCTACTCCAACCCTCATATTGTACCCTTTAGTCTAATCTTAGCTGCTGAAAAACTTGTGTAGTTTGGGGCAAGCCACTTGGAATTTCCATCACTTCCCCCCAACAACCTCCCTGCTTCCCCATCTGTAAAATAAGGATAACACACTGACCTGCCTCAGAGGGACAGTGTGTGAATTAACTCCTGTAATTAGTGGCTTCTGTGCTCTGCACACTCCAGGCAGGATGTGAGTGCCAGCTGTGTCGCCGTGGCCCAAGCACGCATTGCAGTGGCTTGAGCACGCTTTGCTTCTAAGGCTGTGCTCGGGAATAACCGCTTGGCAAGGAGCAGATGACTGGAAGTTGCAAACTTTACACAGAAGCAGTATTTCCAGTATTTTCCCCAAGCAATCATGAGTAAATTGCTCACTAGGGGTGGAAATGGTTTCCAGCCAGTTCTGCTTCTTCTGATCTGTGCACCCTGCAATGCTCAGTCAATGCCAGGTAACGGATCCTTCAGAAATCTGCTGTTTAGTGCAGATGAAGAATTCAGAATGGTATAATTTGGCTAGGGATGAAATTTTGGTGCAGTGATATGTACTAAAAGCAAATAACTTGTGCTTTGTTCAAGGCAAGAGTTGGAGAAATAGAATCTATAATTTGTAATCATCCAATGCCAAAGACAACCACTCTTTTGCTGCTTTGTTTTAATGAAGAGGGACAGGTCATCCATTCACAAGTCGTCTTGGGTTTCACTTAGAAACTCTGAAAATGTACCCCTTATCACCATAGGTAAAGAGAAGTCAAAATTATGACCTAGAAAGCTATATAAAATAACTGTTAAAAATAATGGGTTGAAAAAATTGAACTTCTAAGCCTTCAATAGAAGGTTTAGGAAAAAAATGCTTCATATAAATGGAGTGAAACTATTGTGTATTTTGATACGAGTCCTGTGCTTCTTTTATTGAACAAACCATTTGCCACCCCTTAAATACCATGATATTAATTTATATAAAAGCTGCACTTCTTTTCCCCCCGAGTTGCAACCACTGTGATTTAACTCTGGGAAGAGAAACTTTGTTTCAGAATGGCATGCAGAACCCTGGGGAGATCCAACATCTCCCCTGGGAACAAAAGTGACGTTGTTCTCCAGTAGTTAAGTGAGTCACCAGCATGCTTTCGACGGGTCAGGGTGTCAAGCCCAGAAAGGACGCCACGCTCTGTGGCCATGAGACTTGGGAGCTGGCCTGGAAGGGCAGAGCTCGGGTTCCAGGCCAGCACAGCCTGGCGAGAAAACGAGATCTTTACCTGTTTTTGAGCTCCCTCACGCGCGATCCTAGAAGTGTAAGGTCACTTTGAAATGTCCTCATCATACACAGACAAGCTCACACCAGTTAAGGTGATGTGTACCTGCATCTTGAATGTCAGAAGAGAGCTCTGGAAAATAGAGATTCCCTCCTGTGGCTGTTCCGGACGCCCTTGCTTATCATAGCTGGGGATAAAAGTAACATTTAAAAATAGCCTTCTTTCTGCAGGAGAAAAATAGTCCTGCCCTGGGGTGGTGTTTTTGAGGTGCAGGAAGCACTCCGGGTTGGACGAGGCAGTCTCTGGAATAGCATCAGCTTGTTTTTAGGGTGGATGAGTCATCTTCATTCGGGAGTGGCAAAGAGAATTTCTATTTCGTTTCAAAATAACGGTGACATAGCTAAGGGAAATAATTTTGCATATGTATTTTTTTGGTATAAAAGCTGGGTTTATGCATAAATGGTGATCTCTTTGGGTTATGAAAAGACTAGTTTTTTTAGGCTGCTTTCTGACTGCTAGACTTGACTCATACGTGCGCACATGGGTATTAGCAGGGCCGAGCAAGGGTTGGGTCATCGTGAACTAGTCTGGATCACTGGTACAGGAGAGATGCATTTAATATTCAGTCCATCAGTGATAACTGTGGTGCATTATCTGCTGGATTTATCTTTGCTTATATTGTATGAATATGGAAAGGAATTAAATGTGTGTTTACAGTTTGATAAACATTCAACATAAATTATACATTTTAATTTCATTTATTAGTTGGGGACCGCGGAAAGCAGGAATTTCCCTGCATACAAACTGCCATTCAGATGGAAGGATTAGCAGCTTCCTGAAAAGGTACACTAAGTGTTGAGAATGAAATTCATCTGTGTGTCACTGCATGGTTTGTGGTTACATGGTTCATGGTCAGAGTTTTAGAAAGACCAAGGTAGAGTGCAGTTCACTCTACTGACTCCAGAGTTTGTATATTATACTTCCGGAAGATCCAGCATTGCCACCAAGAGTAAATCTAATGCTAATCAACGTCGTACAGTGGACAACTTGAATGTTGCAGTTGTCGTGCACATTCGCAAGCTCTGCGGATGTCTACAAGATCTTCGTCTGATCTTGGAGCATTAGCATGCAGAGCAGTCTCCATGATATTATCTTACTACATAACGACTCCAAAAATCTCACCGAGATTAATGGTGATAACATAATTCCAGAAAGTTGCCACTCTCTATGTAGAAATATATTGGCAATAAAAACCAGTCACTGTGTGCCTTTCCTCAGTAGGGGATCTCTCACTTTTCTTTGATTTTTAAAGGCTTCAGATCAATAACTGGAGTGACATTATTAACAGCTCCCTCAACACCGTGGCCAGCGCTAATATTAAATCCATTACACCTTCTGTTTGACATTTGCAGTACAGCAGAAAGTGCTGTAGATACAGTCACATTGTCTGGGGACTGAGATTGGATGTGGGGTTAGTAAGATGGTTTCCCTTGCCTGACTTCTAAATTCAGTTCATTGATAGGAAACTTGAACCAATAAAAAAAAAAAATCAAAGAATGTCCCCCACCCCTATCAACCCTACACTAGATTGTAAATAATTCACCCTTAAAGGTACAAGTTTATCTTAGATCTCAGCAATTCTTGAAACAAAATAATGATCTGATCCTCAGATAAGTTTTTAAATTCTTTATTGTTATTCCTAAACATGTATGCGTCTAATTATATCACTTATTGTGGAACTGTCTAATGAATTCAGAGGAACTGCGTTCCTGTAGAATTGAGGGCTGATCAAATTTACCACGGCACAGACGCGAAAAGAGAAAATGCAGATTATTTCCATTCAGGCAAGGAATCAACTGCTTCAATTTTGCTTGTCTTTAAAATATTCAGGACACAGAGTGGGCATAATAGCATAAAGATCATACTGTACAATGATTATCTTAGCCCCCTGTAATAGGGTAGCTCTGTCTGAAACTTTAGTCGGAGCATGATAACCTCTATTTTAGACCATCAATGGTTAACCATGCTGCTGTAGTTATTCTTGACCAAAAGTACTGTCTCATACGTTTTGCTAAATTGTCTAAATCCTGGTGCGGTATTGATTTCTCTCTCTATGAGCTCCTACCCATTCAATAAGCTGCAAGAACCTCTTGTCCTGGCTGAGTTCCCTCTGAAGCAGGACCCAGGTATATGACTCCCGCCAGTGCTCCTACAGTGGGGACTTGATTGTTAGCTCGTGGGAAACAAACCACCGGAGACAGAAAGAACGTTTTATGTTAAAGTGAGAAACATGACAGGGAAAGTTGCTGTGAGGTTAAGTGGAAAAGCAGATTACCAGAAGCCTCTAGGTTATGATCTTATTTCAGAAAGACAGAAGATGACCCCCCCCAATACTACATCCATATAGATGTATGTGGATGTATATATATATATACATCCACATACACAGAAAATCTGGAAGGATAGGCATAGAGTATATGCATATGAACAGTGGTCATTTGTGGGTAGTGGGATGTGTGATGGTCCTTATTTATTTTCTGCATTCTCTAAAGTTTCACAATAAGAATGAATTAATTTAAGAATTAGGGGGGAAAAAAGGAGTAAAGCCCAATTCTATGACCTAACCTAGGGAATATAAGGAGATTTTTAAAGTTCCTCCAGGATTTCTTGAAAGAGCTACTTTTTTATTTATTAAGCATTTAAAGGTGCAGCTCTGAAATTTATTAAGAGTATATATAGCACTCATAATCCCCAGATTTAAGAATAATGAAAAGACACATTCAAATCTAGAGGGGAAAAAAAGGGACCACCCAGACATCCCATTCCAGAGGCTCTGTGCTCTCTCAGGTGTGAGAAGCTACAGGGCAGCCCAATCTCTTTCAAAATGTTTAGACCTCCATAGACACTCTAGAACTTTGTAACTATATAAACAAGGTAACCCACGTATTTTTCTTCTGCCTGCTATAAGATTTCTCTGAAAGAAATACCTGTATTGACTAAACTATGAATAACTATGCATACATGTAAAAGATTTATTTGGGTTTTCAACAGTCAAGAAATGCCCCCTCCCGCCCCCCGCCCCCGGCCCCATTATCTTGAGACTGGTTCAAGACAAGACAATCACAGGGCTGGCAGTTCAGAGAAAGAGAATTCCTATTATGGCACAGTATCTCTGCCTCTTAGGCTGGTTTAGTCACTTATTTCCTTTTATTCTAATGCCAAATGTTATTTAGATTTCAGTCACTTAGTAATGCTACGCTGAACACATCAGGGCTTCTGGAAAAGTCCATACCTTCATTTTCATAATCACCACATACTGATATCCCCTTTCCAACAAAATTACACTACTATTTAAAAAAGAATCTGTGTTTCATCAGAGTTTAAAAGATTATGTTGCAATGAACAAGTCCTCAAAAATGTCCTCTCATATTATTATGAATTAGGAAATCCTGTTAAAATTCTTTCAGCCTTTAAGAAACATAAGCAGCTTTGGGATGTAGTGCCTGACATGGACTTTTGAAAGTAATTCCCTTGGAGCAGTGTTAGTTAAAGGTAGCGCCCTACCCTGCTTTTCAGTATTTAAGCAGTCAATCTAATTGCCCTTTAAGCCTAAGACCGAAAAGAACCAAGGCTACAGACATTAAGGCAAAGTAAGTTTCACATTTTGTAATGGTAAGAGCTATACTCTTCATCAAGGAAGAGAAACCTTTCTTATGCCACTGTTGCTAATGAACCCCAGTGGTTAAGAAATGTAGGAAGCAGAATTTTCAATTTTACTAGTTAGGATGGTTCCAAGAAGGCTGGGAGAGCAGGGGAAGGAAGCCCAAGTAAATTGTCAATCATACTTCAGTACACGACAGAGTAATGACAGAGTAACCTTAAAGAATATACGTCATTCTCCTCCTAACAGTGTGCGTAGAAATGTTTTATGCATCCTGGAGACTCCTGGAAGGCATGGGATTGATCAGAGTTCTTATAATCAATCTTAAACCAGTCTGATTTTGACTCTAGCTTATGATATCCCAGCAGAACTGGTTTACAGGCAGTGAATTTTTTTTTTCTCCCGATCAAAGTCTTTTCCAAGTGACAAGTTACCCTTAACATGTGTTTGGGGAGCCATCAAGTTCAATATGAATCAACAGTGTGGTCTGGCTGCCAAGAGGACCTAATTCAAACTTAGGCTGTCTTAGCAGAAGTACGGTTACCTAAACCAAGAGAGGGGACCGTCCCTCTGCTTTGTACTAGTCAGAACACACCCAGAGGGCTGCACGGCGTTCTCAGAACCATACTCTTAGAGGGTCATGAACAAACTGAGGCATGGCCGGGGGTGGGTGACTAAGGTGGTGGGGGTCTCAGGAACATGCCACTGCATAATGTTTGTGGGATGAAGGGTTGTTTGACCTGGAATGGAGAAGGAAGGCAGGAGGGAAGGGAGAATTTGGTATATATCTGACTTCATGTATTTGAGAGGGTGGATGGAAAGGAATGAGTAGATATGAAATGAGATCCCCAAGGACAGACCTGGGATCAGTGGGGAGAAATTATGGCAAAGCTAGGTTTTGGCTCCATATTCAAAGAACTTTTCTCTCGGAGCTGTTCGCCAATGGGACAGGCAGCCTTGAGGTTTCTGAGTTTTCCACTGTGGTGGTTCCAGCCGAGCCTGGAAGGTTAGCTATTGGCTTTGACATAGAGGGATGGCTTCCCTGATCTAAGACTGGAGATTGTCTAGGCTTGATAGTGAGTCAGGGAAACAACGAGGGTTTTATAAACCTGAATTCTTATACATTGAGTGTTGAGGAGTATTAGCAATCCAGGTTTCCTAATTCATCTCCAGAAGGAAAGAGTGAGAAACTATTTTGATGTGCTGTTTCTCAAGTCTGCCCAGATATGAATATTCAAAAGACGAAAATGCAGTTTCAATGATCTCACAGACAAATCTATTTAGTGACATTGGTGAGCAATGGTAAAAGAAGATAGGACTTCCCTGGGAACACGATTATTTTCATTTTAAAATGGTTAAGAGTAGTCTTCAGTACTCTCTCTTCTAATGCCCCATGCTCACTGGAGAAAGACACTCACCAATCCTGTAGAATAATGCCCTAGAAACTGCAGTTAACTTACACAAGGAAACAGGCATTGGTTTTAGATAGAATTAAAATATTTCCAAAGAGCCAAATATGGTTTTTTTCCCCATCTGTGTGAGCAAACACACTGTGATTATTTTTAAGCAGGTTAAATTTAAGTATTTTCTTAGAATCCTTTTAATATTAATCTTAAGATGGGTTGTTTTCTACTTTTCTTTCTATAAAATGAGTTTGTGTTGCAAGTCTGTTTTAAAACAACATATCAAGTAAAGTAGAGGCATCTTTAAAGAGTGCAAAAATAATTTCCCAAGTAAGCAAATAAAACTTTGCACTTCAAATCAGGCCTTGATTCATTAAAAATCTTAAACTTCTCATGAGAAAAATTAACATTTAAACCACTGCTGCTTGGCCAAGCACTCCACCACACAAGAATATGAAATATCTCCTCTAAAAAAGTACAAAAAGGACAAAACCACAAATGTGGAACTTCAATTAATTTAAAGCCCCAATCAGCAAAGAATAAATCCTTCGCAGATCTAATTACCAGCGCTCTCGGAAGACCCAGGCCGACCAGCCAATCTTCCCCGTGTTTGAACAGCTTGATGAACTAGGGGACTGATGGATATCAAGTCATTTTGTTTAATTTATAAATGGATTTTCCCCTAATACTTAAATTATCATCAGTACAACACAATGAAAATGGGAACATTCTGAATGCAAAGTCTATAAGAGTCCTGGAAGGAATCCCAATGAGGAATGTCACCTCTGTTCATTCCTCTATACAATTGATCTAATTAAATACTGAGGGTAGAAAGGCAGTTTAAAATGTAGCCATTTCTGTTTTCTTTTTAGCCTTAATTTATCTGTTCACATCTTTCAAGTACCTTCTGATGCTTACAAAAAAAAAAAAAAAAAGAAACCAAGATTTCTGTAAGTCCCTAATATTTTAAATTCTCTACAAGCTAATATTCAAGAAGAATTTATCATAGATTTTGGTGAGTAATAAATAAATGCACTACATTTAGCCACGGTAACAAGACAAGGAAGAGGGCTTTCCAAATCGGAACATTTTCCCTCTAGTAATCTGAAAGGGGAACTCAAAGAACTAGTGCCTTCTTTATGTATTGTTCAACTGAAATTAGATCTCTGGATTATACTTATTAAAATGTCTCCTTATTTTCAAATCCCTTCCTTATTTAATTACTGCACGGGACAGAAAGCTGCACGGAATTGTTAACTACCATTAGACCTATTTATAGTCTCTTCACACTGGTGACTTGAGTGCAAGCATTGGCAAAGGTCCTGCCCACCGTCCCCCACGTCGGGATCAATTCCCACCTGGCTCAGGGGTCTCCGACTGGGAGGAGGAAGATGCCGAGCTGGCTCCGTCCTCAGCAGTGCCCTGCGAGAGGAGACCCCGCCCCGGCGGGAGCTTCATGCCCAGCTGCTCTGCCATCTCCACGTGGTCCCCTGGGTGCACGTAGTCAAAGACGCTGCTGCCTGTCAGCTCCACCTAGAGGGGGAAGAGAAAGGGTGGGAGAGAAAGGCGTCAATGGCTTTTCTGCTCTCAAATTCAGCACCCCCGTGATTCAGATCTGGAGCGGAAAAGGAGACAGAAAGACGCAGACCCCAGAACCAATCTCAGTTCTGAGTCTCCGTCCTTAAATGCTGAGGATTCCTCAAGTTGAAAGAGAAAGGTTTTTGGGTTTTTTCTTTTCTTCTTTTTTTTTTTTTTTTTGATACGTATTAATTTAGCAATTGTTTAGCCCAGTTTTGTTTTGTTTTGTTTTGTTTTCCCTCGTACACCGTTTACATAAAGCCAAAACATCGTGTGGACTGTGGAGGACCCTGCCTGGCGCACAGCTGTTTTATGCGGGCATCATCAAATACTCGCATGTTTCGTGTCAACCGGATGATTGACTGAACTCTACGGTTTTCTTCTTGAGAAGTTGGGGGCTTTGTATAGAAACAGCCGGAGATAGCGGATGAGTATTTTCCTTAGAACACACCGAATTCCAAGATGTGTATTTATACATATCAGCTTATTTCTATGTAAATTTAGATGAAAGAAGGGCTGCTTACAAATATATGCAAAGGCATAATGTTTTCATTAAATATTACTCATTAGCACCGTAATCATATGGAGAATTTTCCATGCAAGAGAGGTCAGCTGGGGTCTGAACCAGCCATTTTTTTTTTCTGCTAGTATCAGCTTGTTTTGCCCTCAATCTAATAAGAGACATGGTACAAATCTCCTTGAGGGCCTTAAGAAAAGGTTTTATTTTGTATACTCTTAGCATCAGGTGGATTCTAAAGGTAGAGAGTGAATATCAACGATCAGAAAAGGGTCAGCCTGCCAGGGAGGGATGGCCTGTTTCCCTGCTGTCAGGCCTGGCCCCTGTCTCGGCTGCCTGCTGTCTAACAGATTGGCCTGATCCCTGTGATCTGATGGTATAATTCTTCCCTTCTAAAATAATGCTGGGTTCAATGTATTACGACCGGGACAGATAGGTCAACAAGAGAACAAGAAAAAGCTCTTTCTGGGGTCCCTGATGGGTGGGGGTTTCATGGTCTCAGGCCAGATCTGATGTCCCCCGTGCCAGAAGTTCAGAAGATCCTAAGTTTCTTGCTGGATATTTACCCAGAACTCCTTCCTACCCTCCTAGCCCTTTCCTGCGTCATGTGCGGCATCCCTCCAAATTCCACCTGAGAGCCTGTGGTCTTTTTCTTCCAAGAAGGAAGCTTGGCAGTGGGCGAACTGTCACAGAGAGCGAAATACCCAGAGCAATTATTAGCCCCGGAACTCCAAGTCCCAGTAAAATGATCACATCTACTTCCAGACACCATTTGATTAAAATCGTAACGGGCTACACATCTTCAACATCTATCAATTAACAGGAGGAGACCCAGAAAAATGGGAGGCTAAATTCAGTTTGGTTAATAGCTATTCCTGAAAAAGCCTCGCATAACTTTTACCGAAAATGAGGTGCTTTCTCTTTGCTATTAAATTACACTCTCCTACCGTATTACCCGACTCCTGACTCTATCATTTTACAATAACTATTTCCTCCATTTGATATTGTTACAGAGCATAAATCAGGATTCATAAGTGATCAGTTCCTACCCTCTGGGAGGGAGGGATTACATGGAAATAATCCCTTTAATGTGCGCCTTGCCTCTAAGCATTTCACACAGCAATAAATGGGTAAACTGACTTTGAGCAATTAAGAAATTAAATGAAACTAATAAAATGTGTGTTTTAATATTTCTTGATGGTTATTTTGTTTGGGGATTAGCGAAGATGAGGAAGTCACTGGCATTTTGCAGGGAGTCCAATAGTGGCACTTTAATATTGCTGTCACTTCTCAAACACTGAGTCTTCCTTTAATACTGCAATGTGCCTTTTGACACAGACCACAGATTGTGATAAGATGACAACACAGGTGGGAGATTAATAGATTTTTTAGGGGTGCTGGCTACTGAATATTCATGGAAGCTGGTCCTAACGGCGGTGAAGAGGAGTAGACCGCTGTCTCCACAGCCTGCTTGGCTTGGTGATGCAGGCATTTCCTTTCCATAATATAACAGCCCAAATATAGCACATCGAGAGCAAGACTGAGGCGTGACATGCCGCATCACATTCCCCCAGTGCCCTCCAGGGGTGTGCCACCAGGTACTCCAGAGTCTAACCCTGGACAAAAAGGCTGGCACTGGGAGTCTGATTCCATCCCAATCTCTCTGTGTGTGCTCTACTCAAGGTCACACGGCACAGGAGAAGGCACAAACTACCTGGGGTCATAACTTGACTGGGAGATCAGAATCCCTTCCTCCTCTGCTGTGTCATCTTGGACCTGTCACTTAGGCTCTCCTTGGGCAGTAGTTTCCTTTTTGGAACTGGCACTGGCAGTTCTGCTGCTCTGTGGGACTTGGGGGGACACCACTCACACTGTATGCTACATGGAGGGGGGCACCCCCTGGAGCATCCTTCCATGGCAATGGTGTAAGGCAGTGGCCCTGAGAGCTGAGCTGAAAACAAGACTTCTCTACCTGCCTCAAAGCCTGATTTTGAAAATCTAGTGAAACCATGCCAAGGAAATCACTTTTTAAGACAAAAGCAACATAATGCCTGCTGCCTCCGCCAAACCGCGTTTGGTGGGTGACAATGGGTGACACCAGGACACCTGGGTGGTTCAATTGGTTAAGCGTCTACTTTCAGCTCGGGTTGCGATGATCTCAGGGTCCTGGGATCAAGTCCTCCATTGGGCTCAGCAGGGAGTCTGCTTCTCCCTCTCCCTGCTGCTCCCCCTGCCTGTACCCACTTTCTCTCTCTATGTCAAATAAATACATAAAATCTTAAAGAAAAAAAAAAAAAGAATGGATGAAGCCCAGATACGTGCACTCTTATGTAACTATGGTGAGGAGATCTTATGGTTTGGGTGGTGGCTTTGGGACCTGGCTTTACTCAGAGGGTGCAGCAGGCGTGATTCATGCTTTGAAACCCAACTACATGAGTAATGCTCTGGGGAGCTACCCACTGCTGTATAGGAGTACTTTCCATACTTTTCTGGGATTAATTCTCATACCACTCTTTTCAAGTGTTCTGATGTCCTGTTTTACAGAAGAACTTGAATACTAGAAGAGGCTAACAGTGGAGGTGGAGTTTGGTTCCAAGTCTGCCTTGTCATCCTACCACTTCTCGGAGAGCGCATCTGCAGTCAGGGAGGCCTAGCGAGTGGGGACCTCTGAGCTCCACCACCCTGGAGCTCCACTTCCGTTCAGGAGCACAGGGGTGGAAGGAAGCTGGGGGAGGCAGACAGCCTGCCCAACGCCAGGCCTGAGGATGCTTGGCCTTCAGACTCTCGGGCCAAAAAAGGGCACGAAAGCAGGTATACTAAAGGGAGGTAGACCTAGGGATGGACAAAAGTGTCTTGAGCCTGGAGTCCTCCTCCTCCTCTTCCTCACTTCTCACATCTGTCTAGTACTTTTCATGTTCCTCGCACTACTTTTCTCTTTACTTTCTTAGATTTTAAAGCTGGGAGAGACCCCGGCTAGAACTCACCTGTCACTAAATTCTGCACCTCAAAGTACACTGCAGGAACCCAGAATGGGGATCTTTCACTTGGTGAACACACATGACTTCATGCTACCTTGAAACAGGAAAAATAAATAGAGCTCCAATCCAATGTTACTACAGTTAATTACATATCCTCAACTCCTCAGTGACCAAGTCTTCCAAAATGTCCCTGCTAAGAACTATGACTACTGTGTCCTACACAGCAGGTCTGTCACAAACGTTTGCCGAATAAATAAGAGAAAGATATTTAGGCCCGAAAATTTTTGCTTTATCTGTGCTTGATTTAGACAAGTTTCAGGTTGGTTCTTTTATATCATTCACGACATTATTATTATAACAGTATTTGACCTATAAAATGAGTTACAATAGAGCACCATGATATATTTATTTCCAGTAAATATTTGTCCAATGCATGGAGACCTTGACCGCCTTCTATAAAAGCCAACTGAGTTTAACTGTGGACAGGATTATAAAAATGCTGGGAAAGAACAGGTTTCAAGGCACTCTTTCACACAGCCAACTTCCATAACCCTCTCTCTTTAATCTATGGCAGAACTGTGGCTGGTTGGTTACCCAAATGTTCACAGAATTTCACAAAAATAGTTTCCTAACCATTCCTTCAAATTGATGGTAGAACTTCAGAGAAATTTCATTTTATATTAATTAGGATTTATGTAATGGAAAGGTATAGCCTTTCTCCCCTTAACATTGTGTTCTTCTGATGGGTGGAAGTGGGATGCTAAGGCAAATATGAGACCTTCTTCATTTTCTGGTAAGTCCAATCACCTATGTAGTGCTAAAAAAAAACCCCAGCCATGTTGTATTTATTTAACTCAAGAAACAGACCCATGGGACTCTCTAACCTAAGGAGGGACACTTGCTCACTGGGTCCCCCTCTAATCTCCCTGAGTGACGCATAGAGAAACTGCTCTCTCACATTGCTTAGATATTGGAAAACTGAGAATGTACGAGGGGCAGGAGCCAGGCGATGAGTAATGAGCAGTCATATCCAGAAAGAGCATTTGGTCTAAATTCCTTTCTCCCTGAGTTTCCCCATTCAAGCTTACCTGCCATAGATTCCCCCAGAACAGAGTGTAACTAGGAGTGCCATCTGCACAGTCAAGCTAAACCATGGCTTTCCTCAATGTTAATTCACATTCTGTTAGCTTGCATGCAATTTGCACACTAGACACAGTTGATTTGGTAACTCTGAAGTTTCCCAGAAAAAAAAAATTAAATATATTATACAGTGTTTGAGTTGACTTTTCCATGTAGGGTCACTGTACCCTGCTGGTAGATAGGATGGGGGACTAATTTGTCTTTTCATACATCAAGCAAGCATGTCAATAGCCTTTGCTTGGCCCCCTGAGGTGAGCAAATACTTTTTAACTACAGCTGTGTACTAACAGTGTAACTCATTGCATTCAGGGTTCCTTTGGTTGAGATGGTTTCGTATAAATGAAGAACAGGAGGAGTGTTGCCAGTCCTCTCCACATTGAAACAACTTGAGAAAAACACTTTTATGAAGAAAGATCATAAAACCTATTTCTTTCTTCCTTTTAAAAATATTTCCATTTTAGGAATGAGACCTTGTTCATTTTTATCACACAAAAAATAATCAAAACTGCCATTTAAGGTACAATTTCCTAAGCCTTTTATAGCATTTTCTTTGTTCTTTCTTTCTTTTTCTTTTCTTTTTCTTTCTTTCTTTCTTTTTTTTTTTTTTTTAAGTTTTTGAGGGCATTGAGATTGCCGGGAAGACTCGGAGGCACTGTGGGTTCGGCCCTTTCCCAGAGTCCTTTGCAGCTGGGCCCTACTCCTAGAGGCGATGCCAGCCATATTGTAATAGAAGGTCAGACCCGAGAGAGGACAATGTTAGTGGCAAGTGGTTTTGCAAACGAACTCCCAGGTTAGGCTTTCAGAGCCACTGTAAGACCCTGGTTAGAAAACCCTGACCCAGGATAAGGAGGAAATTCTATCTCAGCAGGGCAGGTTAGGATTTGTAGTTTTTTGGGGGTCACATTTATATTATTGAGGGATAATAAAGTGATAAAAGAATAAAATATAATAAGATGTGATAGCTTGATTAGCATAGGTTTTCTTTGGATTTACTGGTATCTTAATGCCATCTTCATAACTTCCTACGTATTGCAGAACTCTACTGAATATTTATGAACTGTTTTGACAGAAACTTGATGTTCTTTACTGCTCTGTCTCATTCTATGTATTTGCTGACTTATCTGAAGAAAAACGCATAAAAGCATTGGGTCTGTTACAGAAATACATGTATAAATTAGTAGAACAAGAAGAAAGAAAGGTTCTATATCAAAACGACGAGGCAGAATGAAAAATCCTTTCAATGTCATCAAATAAGAAAACGAATCCAACTCTCTTCTTACAGATATGTTAACAGAGCCTTCCCTTAGAAGAATTTGAGCTAAAAGATACCATATCGTGTGTTTATTTTATCTTCAGAAATAAACATTTTAACTCCTTTGGGAATCAGTGAGGCCAAGTACTTTTCCCTTGGTGTTTTTTGGTATACTTTTCTAGAACCCTTGGAGTGCCAGGCTTGAGAATATTCCACCACAGTATCCAAAGAGAATACTGTATAACCAGTTCTGAACTTTGATTAAGAAGTGCCAGAAGATAATTCCAGTGGATTTCGTAGTTCTCAGAGAAGAGAAATGGGACACAGGAGGAAATAAAGAACAGATTGCAGGTACTGCCTTGAATTTAGGCACAGTTGTGTGGAACAGTATGCTGTTTTTATGACTATCATTCCCAACTGCTGAATTGATCAAGGACACTGATCATTAAATATTCAGAAGTGTTAGATGGGTCATTACTCAGACTACAATTGAGCATATTTGAGTACTTCTAGATCTGGTATAAAACAGATCCAGACTTTGAAGTCTACCCCATTTTTTTCCCTAAGAAATAAGTTATATGCTGTATTTCATTTTTTCTTGTGGTCCTAGGGTTCCAGTATTTCTCCATCACCCCATATTATGAAGGCAGGGATTTTAGAATAGTTTTGATATGTCAATATCCTTTTCCTTTCATTAGGAGAAACTGGTTGAAAGAAGAACCCAGAGAATGCTGTAATACTGAAGGGATATTATGTCATGGGAACGAGCCCAGGGATTTGTGCAAGTGACTAAATGAAGAAATTTTAAAACCTTGCTTTACAAGGTTCCTATAGTTTTAAAGTGTCTGTGGGGCAACAAGGGACAGCTTTTTAGTATTTATCACAGTGCTGAGAAGGAAAAAAAAAAAGGATGCAATTGGAGGTTACATCATAGTCAAAAGTGAAATGATGCCGAAAAAGAAGGATTAACGATCTTAAAAAGAAACTGACGTCAATCTCCCTTCTCTGAAGATCAAACAAAAGTAAGATGTCACTTTCAAAGCTCCTTCATTACCTTGGTAGTAAGGAACCCAATCAACATAAAACATTTGCTATTGGCATAGTTAATCCATTATCCTCAAATTTTACATGGTTCAAATTTGTCATTTAAATCTAGATACACACGGAGCTGCATGTTATGCATAGCTACACTGCAATATCAATATATCTTCATTTTTGTTTCATTGTTTTTGTTATTCTTACTGTGAATTCTGTCCTTCTTCTTTGGTCATGTGAATAAGAAAACAAGTAGAAAATGCTTAGAAGATTGAAATCAAAATTTTGCCCTGATTCGAAACAGTCCTTTTATTTTCAAGAAAGGTAAATGGAGGACAATAGTAGTCATTACGGAGTTGGCTTTTCCATTTGTGTTTTGAAAGTTAACACAGGATTATTTTATTCTAGTCATAGAAAATCAATGTGACTGACTAAAACTCTGGATATGTTTCATGCGCACAATAATAGAGTTAGTCATACCTGACTGTTTTTAAAGGGGTTACTTTACAAGGGAAGCCCTCACCAGGAGCTAAGTCCCAATGTTTAAGTGATGATGTTGGGAAAAGAACAAGAATGACAAAAAAAAAAAAAAAAAAAAGCAAGAACAAACAAAACCAGAAAGGTTTAAGAGAATTTGTCTGTATATCTCAAGAGATCGTCATGTGTAAGAGAAAGAAAAACAAAAGGAGGGGCTTGTTCAACTGACATCTTGGTTTCTTTGATTTAGGTCATGTCATAGCTTCTGTCTTTGAAACAATTGGCTCTCCTCCTCCACGTCATTGTGAGGGGTCTTGAAAAATCTCATCCAAGAAAATGACAAGGTATACAAAAATATTTTAGCCATTGCAGAAAATGGGTGTCAAGTTAACCTGGAGTTCATAACCCAATGAGGAGGATAAGAAGGAATAAAATCCTCTGTGCGGTGATCAGTTACTGACCCTTCCAGAACATTTCCTGGTGACATATTTCAGTGCATCTTGGGAACTTCCTGAAAGCCACGTGGGCACATGGGTCTTGTGTATCATTTATTCCTAGTGAATTACCATAAGAAAAAGGCCTGCCATACTTCTATTTTATTTTGGCTATTGTAAGTACTGACTGTGATAGTGTTTGAGGTTATTTTCTATAAAATGAGTCAATAACTTGAGCAGTCTCTAGGTGCTATTTTAAAGAAATAAGTTAAATTCACAACTGTTTAATAACAGACTGTGAGTTAGTCTTGTTAGAATAGGGAATGTAAATAGAATTGGCAAGAAGAGAAAATGAGTCATTCCATGGGCTAAAAGCAGTGCTGTGTTTCTTAAGATATTCGAGGGTGGGAGTTTGATGGTGGGGGGGAAATAAAACTTTTTGGGAATCTGATAAATTTTATTCTTCTGTGTCACCAGAAGGATGCTGTGACAACACACAGAACTTAGCATTTTATTGTAGGGGTTTCATACACCCCTGGAGTTTATGCATGAATAGTCCCTAGAGCTGGGCAGTCCAATATGGTAGCTATATGGGGCTAGTCTGAATTAGAGTATGGTCTAAGGGTAAAACGACACTAGGTTTCATTCAGGCTCAGTGTGAAAAATTAATGGAATACAATAATATAAATATTTTAGATTAAATACAGTAATTATTAAAATCCATCTCACTTACTTATTTTTACTTTTTAAAATGTGGCTACCATATATTTTAAAGTTACTCATGTGTTTTGTACCATATTTCTGCTGGACATTGTTGCTCTAGAACCACAGAATCCCTGGAGTAGAAGAATGTGAAGTGCTGGAAGACCATGAGACTGATCTTAAAGGGAAGAGGTGTGAGAGAATAAAAAAGAGAAATAGAGGATTGTCTTTAGAATGAAAGGACTGCATTTTTAGATTTTACCTGCTACTTAAAGACTTCAGTCAATCAAGTATTTATCAGTCTTTTGGTCTCTATAAGACACTGAATTTGGATTATGGGCATAAAAAGAAACCTTAAGACTTTTAGCACCTGCCCCCGCCACCCAGGAGCTTACAGTCCACTTTGGAGTGACAGGACAAACATTTGCAGAGTTAAATGATAGGACAAAAATATATGACAGCACAACATAGTCTATGAATAAGTTGTAATTTGAGGATCATTGGTCACTCCCTGTCAGAACGTCTGGGAGGCCATGCCTATGCTGGTTCTACATAGAGAAGAAAATTAGAAAGGGCAGGTGACAAGAAGGGAGCAATCCAAGACACCATAGGGTTCTAACTGCACTGACATTCAGAAGGGCAGGGGCAGTGTGTTCCACAAGCCCGGGACAGTGGGAAGCATTAAGCAGAAGCTCAGTAAACACTAGATGATGGATTTGGGCCCTAAGGAGAGGGATCTATGCTAGTCTTCATTAACCTTTTTATTTTACCGTTTTAAACTACTGAAAAACAGCTTCAGTGAGTCATTTATAGGAAATGCTATATATTGTTTTTCTCCTCGAGTATGCATCTCAAAGACAATGGACTCCTACAAACCTAAGGCTGAAATAATTTCCAGTTTGAACTTCTTGTCCCGCATGCTAAGCCTTGAATCCAAGATCCTCGTCTCATTTGTTCCTATACCTGGCATACTGCCATCAACTCCATTTTTATAGGATGGATGGTTTTTATTTCCCATGGGTGAGCACAAAACCCTGGGTGCCCTGTGCAAGTTTTAATCTAGCTCCTTCCTTCTCCAAAGAGACTTAAATAGGTTTGTTGTCTTTTTACCTGACCATGCATCCAACAGCAGAGCTATTACCCAACTTGTCCTCCTAGGACAGAAAGGGCTAGAGATAAGGAGCTGGTGGGCAAAGTGTTTGATCTCTTATCCCAACATGAACTCATGGCTCTCAGCATATTCCCAGGTTCTTTAGAGATGGTGCTATATGGCTCCGTAATTGAAAGACACTTTCAAAGTTTTGCTCTAGGTGTGAATCAACAGACATTTGTAATACACATCAGCTTCTACAAGAGAAGCACGGCTACACTGGAAATCAGCCAGACAAATCACCTGTAGTGTGGGCCATCACTGATTTGAACGGAATTTACCAATTTGTTTGACAAGCTTTACATAGAGTCATCAAAAACTTCAAGGTTTACCCCATCCCATCAGTTTTGCTTTAAAAACCAATAGCAGAACAAAAAAATATATTGGTTGAGAAGGCTGGGGGTGGGTGGGAAGAAAGGGGTGAAAACTTATCAAAAGTAAAATTGGATTAAGAGTCAATCAAAATCCAACTGTGAATTTATCATTTCAATGAATTTCAATGAATGGTTTAAAATCTGTTTGAAATCTATTTGAAAATGAATATGTAATAATATAGACATATCTCCTTTTCAAAGCCAGTATTGTCAGATGTATTCGGAGCATTATAATTCATGAACAGAGTAGATGACTATTTGAAAAGTATTAAAATGAGCTGACTTTTCAATACAAGTGTCTTCACAATAAGTTTTTCTATTCTGGGCAATTCAGAAATGTAGACAATTGTGCTAGAAAAATAATATGTATTGTAATATTCATTGTACAGTAGTAGTGTAGTAAGTGGCAATTCTGGACATTACAAGAGACACAAGGATTATTTTCTGTGATTGCACAGAGAATACTTGGATTTCTTGTGAAGCTTTTGCATTGGAAATGAGATTCATCAGTCTGAATAGGGCAGGGTTAGAGCCCTTAGCAACATGCTTATTTTGTAGAAGGTCACTCAATAATAACTTCCTCTGCCCTCCAAGCTTATTAAGACTGACTGGCATATATTAATGAAAACACCTGATTCTCCAACCATAAAACCCAGACAAAGACTTTATTTTAATATTAAGGAAGGAACCCTTAATTAGCAGGGTTTCAAAAATGTCAGCTTCTTCTATTAGCTGTTCTGGTCCATCAAAGCCATAATCCCTACTGTCAAATTTCATCACATGATAGACAGTTTGCTGGCTGTCTTTTTTTTTTTTTTTTAACTGATCATACTGACTGAAGCTTTTTAAAAATTTTTTATTTTGCCATCACATTTAACAACTCATTGTGCATTTGCCTCTTACACTCTTGATTTTTACCACTTTCAAAGAGCCTTAGCACATGTCAGCTCAAAAAGGTGGGGGGAAACACTGCAGAAACACAAGTATTACATGTGAATACATATGCATTCTTAGACATATAATTAAGGATTCTTGGAAGACCTGGGTTTGCTTATATTGATTGCCTTGGCGAGTATGTAAATGTGCTGTCCCGAAAACACAGACAAATAAAACAGTCTCTGAGATGATTTCCCATTTTTGATGTGTCACGGAGAAGGGGGCACATTCTCGGGAAGAACCCAGGATTTTTAAGGTAAACATTCATCACTATTAACCACTAACATACCTGTCTGCTGCAAGCATTTCATTAGAGCAGCTAGGGCTCTGCATTGCCCTTCAGAAGCAAGAGAAAACGACTGCACCCAGCAGGACAGAATAAATGCGTGGCTCTTAAAGTATTTGGGTTTTAATCTGATTCAAAACATTTGCTGTTGATTAAATCCTTTCACAAATTGAAAATTTCATGCTATCCATACCGACAGGAATATAAAGACACAAAAACCGAAGCAAAACAAGGATGACTCAAGGATTTCATGGGCAACTTTTGTGAAGACTCAGCTGCAACCTTACGTATCCACGAAAGAACACGAAAGCCTCAAGGGCAGTAGTTTTAGTGTTTATTCTGATGAATAAAAGCTCAAGAACGAACCGATGGAGATGGCTGGGATTTGGCAGCCTTAGCTGCTAGAGCCAGGTAAGCTTGTACCTGTCCTCTTTGCTGAGGATCTGGGACTTCATCAGAGCAGGCAGTGTGTCCTCTTAGCTCACCCGTCAGGCACCCCCTAAGCAAAGGGCAAACTGCGCCCATTTTTACTAGCATCCAGGTATTTATTTTCCTCCTAGGCTCCTGGGATAGCTAGAAGGGCTATCCCTCTTGTAATTATGCACATCCTTGACTCGCCCATTTCCTCCATGTGGAACACCCCAGCTCTTCTCTGAGCTTCAAGAGAAGCAGGGAGGAGCTGGGGTGAGCTCAAACCCCCATGCCAAACCTTCAGAGCTTTTCACGTTAGTGAAGCTCCCTTGGTTCCTTTATCCCTGGGAAGAAGAAGCCCTTTGGTTTCCATCATTGACCAGCCCTTTGATTTCCTCAGCATCTAGTCTGCTGTCTCCTCAGCCTTACCTAGCTGTGGACACAAAACAGAGTCACATAATCCCAGTTTCAAGTCACTAATGAGTCATTATTCCTGTAATGCTACTTTCTTGCTTCCTTAAGATGAAATCGAGATTGTTGAAGGTACATTTTCTGGCAACCTATTAGCTGAATTTACAGCCAGCCCTTTCATACTATCTAATGGCTATGGGTGACTATCCACAATTACAGAGTCTCTTGTTCTAGTTTTAATCACATCATTTAGATATAAAGTCCCCTAGCTGAGACTGATGAGTTCCTGCCTTTTCTGCTGAACATTTAAAGAGGCACCTGCCAGGAGAGCCAGACAAGAAGGGCATGTTTCTTGGACTAAAAACATTTGTTCAGGTGTACGGGACAGCCGGCTGCAGTTTAATGACTACTGATATATGCAAAGTGGGCTAGGTTTTGGAAGATTTTCTAATATTTACTTTTCCATGCTTCTAACAGAGAGTGTGGGTTAGGAATGTAGACTCTGAAGGCACATGGCCTGGGATCCAAACCATTGGCCACCCTGGGCAAGCTACTCTACTGTTTCCTCAACTACAAAGTCCAGGTAAATCATGGTTATCTACACCTAACTGTTGTCAAAATTAAATAAGATAACGATGCAATGTGCCAAACAAAGCATATGGCATATACAGAGTGATCAGTAAGCGTCATTCTCTGGAATGAATCACCATCTGTTAATTCACTGGAGTAAGCTTCCTGAAGGCAGAAGCCATTTCTGTCTAATTCCCTGGCACCACCCCTGGTACGTAGTAGGTGTTCAGTTCATGTTGAGCAAGTGAATAAAGAAAAAGTGTTGCAATTGTATTGAGAAATGAGTGGATTTCAAGGGTTCAGTAATTGTTTGAATCCCAGAGTAATATGGTGTCTTATTGATTTTGCTTCTCCATTCATCATATTCACAGAAGCCCAAGCTTGGGCTATCAAGTCAGATCGGCTGGGACTTTCAATCAAAACTGTGGCACAGTCATTATGACCTCAACAAAGCCGTTTGAGTCTGATGCAGAAGCACATTAATAAAGTACAGTAAGCGGGAGACGATCATGAGTTTCACGTTGAATAGAAAGATAAACGCCCTAGACCTTTCCGGGATCGTGGATCCTTTGAGACTCCGATGAAAAACATAATCTCCTTCCTCAACTTCTCCTGGGCATGGCAGAGGATGAGGGAAGCTACAGAATCTTGAGGTCAATTTAAGGAGCCCCTGAGGTACCTTTGAGACACTACTCGATCACTTTCCGACTAGAACAGCTCTATGTTGGTGTGTTTTGGTTTTGGTCTTCTGAAAAGGTTCAGCTTGGAAGAAGAAGTTTTGGGAGTAGTAGAATGAGAACCATAGTCCTTGACTTGGGGCCCTCGTACAGGACGTTGGGGTATCTGGAAGCCGAGTTTTGGGAATAGAAGAAAAGGAAAGAAATGGAAAGACTATGTTAAGGTGATACTCTTAACGTGTACAGGCATAACGTGAACTGCTGACTTAAGTGTTAGCCTGGGAAGCAGAAGTCTGTTTTCCTTACCCCCCTCCCTTGTCACCACTGATTCTTGGAATGTGGGTGGACAAGGCACTGTACCTTTTCTGTCTCTCCATTTTATAACTTGTCATTGTGAGAGAGAAACCCTGCTTCCTAGGATGGGGATAGAGGGTGAATTAGCTAACACCCATAAGATGTTCAAAGTACATACAAAATTCCCCTCAATTTATACAGCGTCTACTTACATCAGAGGGGAAGCCTTGATGGTGAAAGAAACAGTGACGGGGGCTCATGCAAGGCTCGCTGCCTTTTCAGGCTGAGGAACGGGAAAGTAGTGCAGTTGGCATCCCAGAAAATCGATACCTAAGCTTTGTAGGAGCTTTGAGGAGTGTGTACTTTGAGTGAGAGGCAATCTTTGGTTGGAAAAGTCAACATTTCTCTCACTTCCTGCGGTCAATCTGACATTCCTCAGCTGGAATAGAACGTTATCTGCTAAGATGTGTTCCTTCCACACGCTCCCCCCGCCACTGGACAGGTAACACTATTATCTTTTTACATAATGTGCATAATTAATGTGTATTTGAACAATTTTATGGGCAAACTAGATCTGTGGGGATTATTTTTGCCATTCGCGGCCAGAACAGTGTCGAGTCATCAGGAACTGGCCTGGGGAGGTATTCATGTGGGGCCGGATGAAATATGTACTGACTCCCTCATTCTCGCTCTTTCCTAAAACAACTGAACGTGTGCTGTAGGAAAACAGTGTTCATCTCCAGTCTTAAAAATGTCAGACTTATAGAAGAACTAGAAATGACTTGTTCCAGGAGCTGAAGGAACTAACACTTTTCTACTGAGCTATTGATACACTTATTATGTAACCCTTTCCTAGAATGCAGGCTTCTTAAGGTCTGGGATGATCTCTTACTTATCTTGATAGTTCCCAAGAAACCCAGCACTATGCTCAATAAATATTTGTTGATTTGATTAAATCGCTGATCTCAAAATGCTTTCTGGTATGTTGCCTCCCTCCTCTCTGAAACCTTGGGTTGTTATCATTTTAAGTCAGAGAGAAGACCTTAGATCCTGAACTTGAGGGAGCTCGATAAGGGCAGGGAATCTTTTCTGCCTCGCTTCCCAGTGCTCTGCTTTGTTTGAGACATTGCACTGACTGGACTTGGAAAGGTCAAGGTTTAACAACTAACGATGTCTGTGCCTAGCCTATGAGAGCCTGTGAGAGCTTGCTTAACATTGCCAAGCCTTCATTTTCTCACCTGTCAAATGGAGACTTTGCTACTTAGGATTGTTAAGATAAGTAATGGGCTGGGCATACAATAGGCAGTTAATAAATGGTAGCCGTCATGATGATAATTATTACCCGTGTGTACTCTTTCACCCCCAAATCAGAATTCATAAGACAAATCAATACATGCCATACCATTAGCACAATATTTGCAAAATAGTTAGAAATCTCCTAAACTGGTACAACTCATGTTTTCAATGTATCTCAACCATAATCTTCCTCAAGTACATATAGTTGTGAAAACAGCATGATTAAAAGGCAGGAATTTGATACTATGCTTATTTTTTACCTCATGAGCATAACAGTATGAATAGAAATGGGGGGCATGAGAGGGGGGCATAGGAGGAAGGGTGGAGAGCCCAAGGGAGTACAGTAGGGGCAGACCCACTAAATAAGAAAACTAGTGACCCCAGAAGATAGACTGTATTCTCAGGAATTGTTCTCATAATTTACTTCTGCTCAGAATGAAAGAAGACAGGATGTGATATTTATTTTCAAATAGAAAATTGGATACAAATGGCATGTAACCACTCTGCCGTTTTCTGAGACCAGGGGATGAAACATTGAGACTGGCCACCTTAGACGTGAGGATTAAACAGGGACTCCTTGAGGCTTTGTGCTCATCAAGTAAGGGGACTGCAGGAGAAGGAAAAGCAAACAGCAGTAATAGCCACACACTAAATGGAAAAGGATTCTTCCAGCTTCCTGAGTCACCTGCATCCTTTTGCAAGGCTGAGTTAATGTCCCTTGTCCTACTGGCATTTGTACAATTTCTTCAGTTTCACAGCGCTCTCTCCCTCACTGTCTTTAAGTCACATTTTTTTTTTTTTTTTTGGTTTTCATATATTCAGACAAGAAGATCATAAATATGCGAATTGGATGGGGAACGGAGAGCGGACCACAGAAAGCCCAGAGCAGAACCACCTGCGCCGAAAGCAAGGGACCCAGCAGCCGCCCCCAGACTGGCTCTCACATCAAGGTGCTTGGCGGGGTGAGGGCGAGACGAGAAGGTCATCACAGCAAAGATTTTGCAACAGCAAAATGGGTCAGTGCTGTCAGAAACTTGCATGGTTTCATCACCAGGAATGACAGTGAGGAAGAGGTATTTGTATACCCCAACAACCCCGTCGTAAAGAGCTAGGACCCCAGGAAGTGCCTTGCCAGGGTGGGAGAGGGAGATATGGTGGAGTTGGATGTGGAGGAAAGAGAAACGGTATGGAGGCAGCAAATGGGACAGGCTCTGGTCGAGCTCCAGAGCAAGGCAGTAAATACATTGTAGACCCTAACCATTACGAGGCTCTCCAGATCCAGGCAATTCCCACAGAATTATACACACAGGAAGAGTAGGCAGAAGAGAACAGGTGGAGAGGGCTCTGAGGCCACGCCGCCACCATGTGAGTCCTACTGCAGGCCATGGCTGCCAAACTGGCTGCAGGCACAGAGCTGAAGGCAGTGCCACAGTCTTCCAACCACCGCCCCACCCCCACATATGCATGGCAGTTAGAGATCACCCTGCTGCTGGGTGCCTCCTCACCAAAGACTGCCCAGAAAGGATGACGGTGAAAAACACAAGGAAAGTCAACGAGTGGAAACCCAAGGTCAGCAGCCACCTACGCGCCGGTACCTGGTACCCCCTCAACTTTAGTGATGCCCAGCAAACCCTAAACCACAAGAAGGCAAGGTCACAAAAGCATCTGGTTCACCTGCTGAGGAGTGGTCCCTTCCACCACAGAGCAGGGTGGGGCTGAGAAATACTGGCTTACCATCTCTACCATCATCCGGTTTAGTCATCCACCAAGAAGAAATGAATATGAAATTCTAGCAATAAGATAATAAACAAAACACTGGAGCTGAAGACATTAAGGGCTTGCTTTTTGCCCACTGACCAGATAACTAGAACTATCTGTATTATCTGCGTGGTGGGGGGGGGGTGGTTCTCATTTTTACCTTAAAGACATCCAATGACAAATGCTTTCTCTCTCTCTCTCTCTCTCTCTTTTAAAGCCTGGCTTTTCTCAATACACGTTTAAAGGTTTTTAGATTGTTTCCTATCTGGTCAAGTTGAGAGTTTTAAGAACCTCATTTTTAAGTTGTAGTAAAAACTTGCAACTTGATTTTTTCAAAAAGCTCAAACAGCAGGCACTTGTTAATAAAGGTCTTAATATATTAAAAAGAATATTGTAAATATGCTATTGTTTGTATGAATTTCCTTCTACTAGAGGCGAAGGTGTACATCTACGCTGTTGTGTCATTTTATGAAGCCACGTGCATGCATCTTAGGAAAGCAGAAGGGTTGAATTGGCTTGCTATAACACAAATAATGCTAAATAAGCTAATAAAAGTATAGGGAAAATGGCTATGCTGTTTTTTATTTAATACCTTTTCCGGTTGCCTGTGTGGCTCAGTCGTTAAGCATCTGACTCTTAATTTCAGCTCAGGTCATGATTTCAGGGTTGCAAGGTCCAACCTTTCCACTGGGCACCCCGCTCAGTGAGGAGAGTGAGGAGTCTACTTTTCTCCCTCTTCCCCTCCCCCTGCTCTTGCTCCAGTGTGCACACGTGTACACATGCATTCGCGCGCTCTCTCTCTCTCTCAAATAAATAAATATTAAAAAAAAAAACTTTTCTAGTCTGAGCTGGTCTCAGGAGGCCTTTGGGAAAATTTAGACACATCTGAGAGAAGGTGAAGGGGATGTGGTTTCCAGCCTCATATTTGAGACAAACTTTGTTACTGTGTGGGGCTTATTTATTCTCTTTAGGTTCAGTACATTCCTGTGTAAAAGAAACGACTGAATTAAAAAGATGGTCTGTTTGTGCTGTCTCTTTGAACTGAATCTTCCTCAACTTTAAAATGGAGCAATTGTATTTATCTTACCAGGTACTTTGTGGACTAAATAAGGTCATGTGTATAAACCACCATGGCAATGTCCAGCTAAACTTATGCACTCAGAAATTCTGGGTTTCCTCCCTTTTCTCATTTTATGTTTCTTTCCATTTAGAACACTTTTAGAATAATCTAGAACATATTTTGTTGTTTATTAGCTGTGTTGCCGAGTAAGACCATTATGCAATAGATACACCTGGCATCCATTCCCTAGGAGGGAATTGACACATGATTTTTAGAATCATGGGTCAAACTCACTCTCATCTTTCCAGTGCTAAAAGAAGACCCGGATAAATCACTTGAAATATAAATATTTATTCATCAACAGTTGGCCAGTCAGCAGCATGGTATGCTCTGTACATATTTTGATAGCAGATGGTTTATAGTTTTTAGACTTAAGATGCAACAGTAAAGACAGAGGTAATGTCCAAAAAGTTTAAATGCCCTTTCACTATCGGAGTGTGCCTTTTCTTGGTTTACAAAGACCAAATCTTTGGGAATTGAAAAGGAAAAAGAAACACACACACACTCAAGAATCTAATCATGACTTCTTTTTCTCCCCATTAGGAAAGGTTATGCCATAAGAGGTGTATCTGGTAGAACCAGAGAGTGAACTGAAATTTGTCTAAGATGCAAAGGAAACTCTGGGAACACTGGCAAATTCAGGGCCAGTTTAGCAGAATTAATACAATGTCAATTTTTCTTTGTGTCTGTAACAGTTTCCTATTATCCTGATAAGCAGGTAGCCATTTTGCTTCTTTTATTGATATAGCTGTGAAAAAGAATTAGATTTCAACACTTATGTAACTGAGATTAATTGATTGATTAGATTATTAATTAAATATTCCATTAAATTTTCTTTTGAAAAAAAAAATGGCACAGGATGGTGAATTCCCTAAGGCTTTTTTTTCTGACCCACAGAAGAATAAACAAGGAAATGCATAACTAAACATTGTATCTTATCTTGTGAGAGAGAATTAAGCAAGCAGATACATTGCTATGTAGAAAATACACTCTCTGCTGGCTGGCTGTCTTGTAAGACTACTTTATCCATATCCCCAGTACAAAGCCAAGAGACTTTTCTCCTCTGTGAATAACCTACAGAAATCAGTGAGCAGCTGAGAAAATTATTTGGGTATCGCACAGCTAGGCACATCTATCTAGCTTTACACAAAAACCAGCCTGTTTTAGTTGGGAATAAAATGGTTTACCTAAAACTTCCAATCGTGCAGTGTTTCAGAGATCTGTGGAAAAATAAAAACAGCAAGTGGCCTTTCAGGTAACCCATAATTAAAAGCAATTTTGAGCTGTCTTTTCAGGGAACCTACCCAGGGGAAGTATTTGCTACCTGTTTGACCTTCACGATTGTGAGTCCTTGGCAGTGTCAACGACCCTCTGAACTGAATTCAAAACTAATCTCTGACAGAAAAAGAGAAACAGAATTCATGCAAATCATATTAATTCCAACATTTCCCCAGTGAGCTGGGTATAAACTACAGCCTAATTAAATATTTTTTAACGATGTGAGTAATTTTTGCCAAGGGGCGGATTCAGGGGAAAATTTAATATGAGATCACAAAAGCTGTTCCCAGCGTTGATTCTGTAAATTAATGACTATCTGCCTTATGATAAAAACACGCTGCCAAGAATGAAAATGAAGTCGGCAAAGCTCGCTCTATTTGTCTAACAACCAAATATACAGAATGCAAAACTTTAAAGGCAATGGGAAATTTCCATTGTGTTTGTATGATAGATTCAGGATAAAGACGCACCCATGCTGACAATCCAATAACCAGCTTTAAGGCATTGTCAGCAATATGGGGCCATTTTTAGGTGGTTGTTGTCAAGGTCCAGGGACACATTTTAAAACGGCCAGTTTGTTTAAAAAAAAAAATGTATACAACTTGTTTCCAAAAGAGAATTATGGTGTCTCACAATCTCACACACACACACACACACACACACACACACACACACACACGTTCAAGCCAAAATGGAAGGTCAGAAACACATCAAGGGCAAGTACTCAATTATTCGGTACAAACGTTGCCAGCACTATAGCTCCATGGATTCCTTCCTCGGACTGACCATTTCCATACCCGTCTTGATCCTCAGGGCAGTTCATTCTGGAAACCTGAATTGGATTGCTGTCCAAGGTCATGGGGGTGAAAAATGGTGGGGAATACAGCAAGCATGGCGAGGATGTCAACACCGCCCTGGGCAGCTGATTGCATCCAAATCTATAAATGGCAGCGGACAAAAAGGGGGCCTGGTAGAGTAGGCTTTTCTTGTCCGCTTAGGTCCCCTTTGAGAAGGCAGCTTCCCCTTGTGTTCAGGCTCCTGCGTTAGGAAGCATTTTGACAAAAAAGCAACTTGGCATCTGTTACAGGACAGCACGGCACGGTGCCCGAATCAAAGCCAAGGGAAACGTCCCTCATCACTCTTGGCTTTGTGAGGGCAACCTGCTTCTAATGACTCGTGTAGTTAACACCCAGAAGTTGCCGGCGGTCCCCTATGACAGATGACTTGGGCTCTGCTAGCCCCTGGTCATTAGGCCAGCCCATCACAAGGGTTTTAGGAGCTATATTTATTTAAATTTCTGTCGGGGCCCAGCGATGGAGATTGAATTTACAGTCTTTCAATTAGAAGGTCATCTGTGCTAACTAGTCCACCACTGTCTCATTATAATCATAAAATTAGTGAGAAAAGACAGGCATGAGTAATATGGAAACGCCAGTTCCAGAGGTGAAAAGGTTCTGTTTCCTCGGGTTACGGCAGAAGAGAATGCAACAGCGTGCTCTTGATCAGTAAATATTCCCATTTAGAGCAAAGAGAAGTCCTTGAAGCCCATTACAACGAGAGAGAAGGATGGTAAGATCATTTTGTACAAGACCTACAAATACACAGAGTGACTGTTATTTGCCGGAAGAGAGATTTTTCCCTATTTACACACACATTTTCCTTGCAAATTAAGTGTGAGTAAAAGTAGTACGGATGTCTCCGAAGCTTCGCTTTTGATTTTTAACCCTGTATGTCAAAACATTGCAGCCGATCTTTGGTAAACAATTCAAAATAAAACCAATGCACATGCACGAGGTTGCGGGTGGGGGGATGCATTGCTGGTCGTGGTACGGGGCCTTACCGTCCTTGAACTTTCCAAGAACTACTGTGAAATGGATGCTATTAACCGAATCTTTAGGTGCTACCTCGTTACTATTTTTGCACACCAGAAATGTTATTTTAAGACCCAGGAAAAGGAGAAAATAAGCTGCCCAAAGCAGCCTAATCCAAAATTAAAAAGGAAAAACACCTGAGTGTTTACCTCCCAGGGGCTCTTAAACCAGTTTTCTCATCTAATCCTCCTCATGACCTTGTGCGAAGGGCGTATTATTAACCCTAACTATAGGGGAGGCAACAGAGGTGCAGAGAAAAGGCCCAATTCTTGGAACAGCAGCCTGGAAATCAATGGTAGGCTGGACAGGAGAGACCCAGCTCTGACCGCAAAGGCCACCCTTGTTTCTTGACAGGATTTGGATCCTAATTTTGAGATTTTAATTGAGATGGTACTTGTTTTAAGTACATTTCCATTTCCCTAACCTGAGGATACAGTGTCGGGGGGCTCTGTTAATATAAAACTTAGCAACTTGAAGAATGGGTTCCAGGGAGGAAAGAATGGTCTCACTCTGAGTTCCACAAACACGCACCGTCCAGCCAGTCTCCGCGGGCATTACCCTCCGTGCTGCTGGGAAGCGGGATGAACAGAGCAGATCTCGGCTCTCTGGGAAGCGGTCAGGTAACCACTGATTCTAAGGCAGCAAGAGGGAGCCCCTGTACGGAGGCCCCGAGTGGGGCCCTGAATTCATGCAGAAAGGAGAAGAAAAAGGATTGCGGTGTAAACCGTAGAAGGTATGGGGATTTCTGCCCAGATAAACAAAGTCAGAAGAGGCAGAAGAGCTGGTCAAAGACGGCCACAGTCTTCGTCTGGCTGCCCTTTGTGTTCTACCTGGCTTTTTCTCATTCTTTTTCCATGACTCACATAGCTAACACCCAGAAGTTGCCTGTGGTCCCCTGTGACAGATGACTTGGGCTCTGCTAGCCCCTGGTCATTAGGGGCTCTTCTCATTCTACACCGCTGGCCTCCTTGGGCCTAGAGGCAGCGTTGGCGTCGCTTACATTCTGTGGGCTCCAGCCTGGTGCCTGCTCCCGCAGCAGCGAGGACCCAAGTCCTCACGAGGGACAGGCTGGCACTGTGGGCAGAGGCAAGGGCCTGACACCAAGCAGCCAGCACAGAATGAAGGAGAGGAAGGAGAAGATTCCATCGATCTGAATTCCGCCCCCCAAGGGCGTGGCCTTGAGTCACAGCAGCAGCAACAGCAAGACAGAGAATTTCTTTTATTCTGCGGCCTAAGTGCAGGGGCCTTGCAGAGGGCTGTGCTCGGAGGAGGGGGAGATCAGAGGTGAAAGCGATGAATAATGTGCCCGTGGCACGGTGACAGATCCCTTGTAACAAATGCAGGATGACCCTCCAAAGCTCCGAGTGCACAAGAGCCTCCCTCTAATTAAAGATAATCCAGAATTATCATGCTTAATTATTTTCAGAGGCTTCTTTGAGGTGGCTTTTTGGGGGCGGGTCTCAATAGGGGTGAGGGGCATCTCCAACTGCAAAGGGCAAAGGCTGATCTACATCCAGGAAGCAAACTCGAGTAGCTCTGCTCGATCTTGCTCCGCCATGCCTGCCTGTGGTATCTCTCGCTCTGCTGCCATAATTCTAGGTCAGTCTCCTGTGTTTCCTGGCCGGTTCACAGGGCCTATTCCTTACCTACAAGCCCCTTTGTTCTCTTCTAACAAGTTGGTGCTGTTAAAAGCTGTAAGATTTTCTCTGCTTTGTCTGCAGAATTTTCTCAAAGTGAGGTCTGATGATCACCTGCATCTGTGTAAAAAAGGCAAAATCATCTGGCCCTTCTTAAGAACATTTCCCTGTTCTGTCGACAGAGGGAAATCAGACTGTCTTGGGCTGGAGTCAAGGAATCTGCATTTTAAACAAGCCCCTTAAGGTATCTGTCCCCACATTAAAGTCTGAAAGTCACTCCTTGGGTGGTTTGAGCTTGGCCAGAGAATTCATTCTTCAAAATCCTTACCCCTGGCTCCTTCTGCCTCCCATGGTACAGCTAGTTCACCCAAACTTGGTGTCTCTCTCTGCAGTCATGCACGTTGAATATCTCATCATTTCTATTATTGTCCCTGATGCTCTATTTGTCATCTCCTTTGTTGCTCGCAGACTGTTTCTTCTGACTCTTTGGATTCATTTTGTTTTCTTCCAAATTCTGTCTGTCCCTCTACCCTCACCTCTTTTGGCCTTTCTTCTTAGCTCATAATCACTGACATCAATATGTTCTCTCCGTCTTTCTTCTTCTGCTTACCGCAGAATTATTAACATTCAGCTTTGTTCTTCCACCTCACGAGGCTTTCCTCACAAAAGGACTAAAAAAATAAGATTCCAAGTATGTCTTACTCAACAACCAACTTTCAGTGGAGTTTATAAAGTAATCCTTTGGCCATGATCTAGACTTAAAATCACATGGTCTAGAAGTCTATCTTCTTGCCTGAGACAGGAATGGCATCTTTTAGATATTTGCTCTAGTCCCATGCTGTTGGCCTCCCACATATATTACATCAGATTATGAATGCTTTCTGGCCCTGTGGAATCATCTACGGCATACCTTTGCTGGTTTCTCAATGTCATTTTCTCTTGAGCTCATTCTGTTAGCAGGCAGGTTGAAACCATCCTTTTGAGGTAGGAACATCTGGCCAACTGCTCTAACTTCCACATTTCTGTTACACAACCGCACAAGGGTAATTGAGACCGTGGCTTTGTTTTGCACAGGTGTTAACTGTCCACTATAGCTAGGACAGGAAGTGCATGCAGAGAGACATTCCCAGCATTTCTGGGTACTTCCTTGAGATAAGCAAAACATCTTGTACGGTGGGATTGTCATATTAATGAATACATAACCTACATGTCATTGCCTGTTGCCCTGGAGAATGGAAACCAAGCAAGGACATCCTTGGTCCTTCATGGGAACCTGGGTACTTTTCCTGAATGAGTTTCTCAGCAGAGGGGATCCTGCAAGGTGAGGGCACACGCAGTTGCCTGCTATTTGGCTGGAATGCTGGGGGAAGGAGCAGGCCATTCCATGATCTTCTGGTGTATAGCCACACCAGGTAGTGCTGACAAATTCAAGTACATTCAGAGCAAACAGCCATGGCAATTGAAACTCTGGAGGGGTTCACTTATGATGATGGACCATAAGGCTAAATGAGGGTGGTATGGTCTAATGACCCAAGGAGGAAAGCAGGATAAATGTGTTCCCCTGTCCCAAACTGGGACGATTTGAGGGCCTCGCTTCTCACATAAGCGGTGGGACACACACCGATCTGTGCCCATCCAGAGGGCAGAATCACTCTGTGCTGTCCCCATCAGCCTAACTATGGCACTTCATCACCAGGCACAAAATAAGTGAGCTCTGCTCACTTGGATTCTATCAATTGGGTCTTTAAAGATGATTTTTCTTTTTTACTTTTTACTAGATTTCCGTAAGGACCTCCTTTCCAGGGGTTTAATATTACGAAATAGGTTTTCACTGCAAAGTGTTTTAAAACATGAAATAAATTAGAGCTATGGAACAGTATGGGTAGAAGTTATTTCCTAAAAGCCACACAGTTGGAAGGAAGTATGCTTTTTTTGTATATGCAATCCTCTTTGATCTGAGTTTTCAATGGACCTAAAATTTGGTTGTAGTAATTTAGATGGTTTATATTCACAACACAGAGTTGGTCACACCCATGATATCACCGTTCCTTCTTATAGCTGGCAGACAGCCCTCAGATGAATTTCTCTCACTAAGCTTGCTTCCTGGTAGGTTTGGCAAAAGGATATCCCACCCTCCCCCCAACACACACAGGCTGCTGATCTCAGTCTGTTCCCTAGCCTTCTTTTCTCAGACTCCTAAGCCTTTTTTATAACCTGGGGGCAAAAGAAAAGTGAGAGGGCCAAGAGAAAAAACAGTGGCAAGGGGATAAAATTGGTTATCATCAAGGAACGGTCCTCAGTGACTGCAAGGTAATGAGCCCACCTTGTGTCCGTAGCTGGAAAATTATTTTTGAAGGTAATTTCCAAAGAGGAGTTAGCAAAATATTTGTACTTATGGGGATAGTCATCTAAGTGAATATGTATCTATAGTTTTGGACATGCTTATCTGGGTACATGAATTCTAGAACTTAAAAAAAAAAAACAAGTTAATGGCAGGAAGAAGCAGCGGTGGCTGAAATCAACCATGCGGTAGAACATACGAGATGAGATCTGGATGGAGAGGTGAGGCTTGATGAGTCAGAGCTCACCTCGCCCCTGAATGCTTCCCAGTCTGGCTACCGTTTAGGCCACAACTCAGGGGCCTCCTTGACATCGTGAAATAGTAATGTGGTGCTGAGTCAGAGGGCACAATGCTCAGTGTAAATAGGGGTGATTTCATGCATTAAAATTAAATTGGTCCAAGGGGAAACGATGGGTGTGAATGAGATGGGAGTTCAGGAAAGAATAAAGACTTAGTCATTCAGTAGAATGACCAACAACTAGATCTTGACTTTTTGTTTGTTATAGGGAAGACACAGTAAGAAACTAAACACAACCTAGTGTTATCAAGGAGTGACAGTGACCCAAATAGACTTCAAATGTGCTGGTCAAAACTATTACTTAAAGGAAGTCTTCTTATTTTCACGACCCAGATACAGGTATCCCTTTACCATTTACCCAGAAGAATATAATGGAGGAATTGAGAAGATTTAATAAACTGAATCGGTGTTCATATTGTGTTACTCCATTCCATGCATTTCAGAAGGATGTATGCTCTGCAGGGACTTAGACTCTCTAGTTCATTAAGTTAGTATGCAGTCATTTACAGAGTCATAGTTGGACATAAATACATAAGGACATAAACACTGCTTCCATGAGAACATGATATGCCTAAATTTGACATCATTTTGGTCGACGGCACCTTTTCCAGGATTATTAAAGAGCATTACTATGAGGACAGTGTAAAAAACAAGGAGAGCTCATACTGCACAACACTGTCCCCTTACTATTATCACAATACATGCACAGGGACAATAAGAATCCTTTCTGTACTGAACATGGAGGAAGTACATGCATACTATGTGGTCAGCTGGGGATGAATCCTACATTTCTGAGTCCCTGCATCAATAGAGGTCTACTGACTGCCATGAAAATACTGAAAGGCTAATTTTAGGATTACAATTTCAATGCAAAGGCTATGTCCAAATTTTGGGGTACTAAAGAATTGCTAATAGGTGAGCAAATGGTTAAGTGACAATGAGTGCTGCTCTGCCAGCCCATAGGCTTCAAAGCCCAAAAACAAAGATATTTTTTAAGTTGTTCTGGGAGACATTTGCTGAAGAGGGGATGTAGTTATAACAGAATCTTACATTTTGACAATTTGCAAATGGAAGAGCTAGAACATCTCCGTGGTAAGAAATCTCAGTCTTATACAGGATCAAGCCATGAATCACTATGAGATCACATGATTATATACCTCTCATTTCTACCTTTCAGGATTACTTAAACATGTTGTGGAATAGAAAAATAGTAGAAGCCAGAGGTATTGCTAAATTATTTTGATATAACTTTAGTTGGATCTGTGCAGATGTCCACTTACTAAGCAATATGACCAGCAACTACACAGAAAGTCAGTTGAATAGCATGACTTGTTATAGATGGAATGTGTTGAAGATCCAGTCTTAAACTAATTTAAGGAAAGTTAAAGCTAACTTCAATGTTGTTACTCTGATAGATACCATTTCCCCATCCCTTTGTAAATAGGATATCATGATAGTTATATAACGAGTAAAACGAGGCCCATGGAATAAGTAATTTCCTCTCTTGCTCCCTTCTTTCCTTCTTTTTTAATAAGTGGAGAAACAGGACGGCCCCCGTTCCCAATTTTGCCTCGCTAAATTCTACCCATCTCTTTATCTCAACTAAAACTTCATTTTCTCAGGAGACGCTAAGACTAGATTAGCTCTTCCTCTTAGATGTTCCCAAAGCACTTGCTGCTTTCTTCCTTCATGGTACTAAGCACATATATAATTATTTTTTTGATACTTATCTCCCCTGAGAGTGTAGGTATTGATACATATACTTCATGACACCAGGTAACTTCCCTTTCTTCTTTACTGCTGTGCTCTTAGCTCCCATGGTATGGTGGCCCCAGTAAAGGTCTCCTGAACGAATGAATGAGTGTAGGATACAAGAGGACAAGACAGTGGCCATGTGGTCAGAAGCACCAACAGGCAGAACTCTCTGATGACTGGATCAAGTAGTGGCTCCATTTCACTAGGGTGGGAAGGAAGGCCAGAGGCAGGAGAGAGGAAGTCCCTCTCTGCTCGGAAGCCAAGGAATGTGTGCTTCAGGGAATCATTTTTCCTGGAGCTTCTTCATTCTTCTTAATCCTTCTGCTTAGAGAGAATTTAACTATTGCTTTAAATAACCCAACGTAAAACAGGGATGATGAATCCATCATTCTTACAATGTTCCAAATGTTACTGGACCATATTTCATTGGTTACAGTTTTTTTTTTTCTTTCTTTTGATGAATTAGGCCTTGCTGCAAAGAGCCTGTGGGCTTCA